>NC_037669.1:149240835-149393082 GCF_003255815.1 Theropithecus gelada
GCTGCTTTCTTGGCCTTTTATATACATAGCATACAAATAAATGTATTACTGGGTATTTGAATTTTGAAAAAATCAGAAATAGTTAACTTGATACCTTCATGAGAAACTATAACCTTCTTCCATATCAGCATGTATGGAAATTAAGAGTTCTGGTCACCAAACTTATTAGCTAGATTTAATCAGTTTGAAATTTGAACTTACAAGGCACTCCATCAAGATCATCATCAAGACTTTTTATAGGGACTCCATCAAGATCATCAATGGGAGTAGCATCAATAGGAATTCCATCTACATCTTCCAGAGGTGCACCATCAAGCTCTTCCTCAATGGGGGCACCATCAAGGTCATCTGGAACATCCTATGGAAATGTGTACTATTATAACATTTTCCTTTGCTTGCTGAAGTCACACTGCTTGTAAGATTAATTTGTAATCCAGTACAAGCCAACATACCAGGACACCCACAATCCAAGGTACATTGTAAGAACATAGTAAGAATATATATTCTATCATCCAGTTTGCTAAAGAAGCAGTCAGTTGTGCATTTATCTAACATTTACCAAGTGTTCACTGGTGCCAGGTACCATGTAAGGAAATGATGAGCAGAAACAAATTTGGTCCCCCTGTTACAGAGCCTGGTAAAGGTTTTTGTTGTTGTTTTGGGGGGTGGGGAAACCAGGAAATCAGATCATCACAACAATATATACGTATCTGTAACTATGGTAACTGCTACAGCAAAAAGGCATACTATTAGCATAATAAGTTTCACTTAAAGAGGTCAGAGAAAGCTCTCTAAGGTTATATCTGAGCTGAGATCTGAAGGATCTCAGGTAAAGATAAGTCCCAGAAAGAGGGAAGGACACGTATACAGGCCAATGGTAGGTGAAAACACACATTTAGGAAACTGAAACAAGGACCATGTGGGTTACAACAGTAAGGTCAATTAGGAAGATCCTGCAGGAGTGAAAGTGAAAATATAGTAGCTTGACTAGTAAGGCAGAATTAAACATTAAGGGTTCAGTAATTATTTAGGAGGTAAAGGAAAACAACAGAACGGTGGTGTATATCTGCTATCATGTGATGCATCTTTTCATGCACATATTTTACTTATATAGCTATCTTTAACAAAATAAAGTCATGCTACATATATACTGCTCTATTACTTGCTTTTTTTCTACTATTAATATCATAAGTCTTAGGTCATTAAATAAAAAACCACTCATCAATTTTCACATAAGGACACAAGACAGACAATTCCTGTTATATGTAATTTCGACTCCTGGGTTCCAGCAATAAAAATCCACTATTTAGTGGTAAGCAACAGATATTTTTCACAAAGAAATATACCTCGCATATGTAATGCAGCATAACTCCAAGAAACCTCCACCCCAGAAACGAATTTTAAAAACAACCAGATAAATACAGAGTGCCTACCTCTGTTTCCTTTTCTTCAATAATATTTACAAGTCCTAAGAAAATATTTTGTAGTTTGATCAAAAATGGTTCTGGATAAATTGCCCAATCTTCCCATGCTCTGAAGCAAGTCATTACCCGTTGCTAAATAAATAGGAAACAGATAACAAATTTTTATTTTGGGCTATATGTCTCAAATTTCAGTTCATGAGAATGACCATCAAGATTTGCTAAATTTGCCTTTAAAATGACATTTTTTAAGAAAATTACTATATACCATTACCATATTTTTTAAGAAAAATCAATGTCACCTTCTAATTAAAAGAAAAAACACCCTAAAAATAAATATAATGAAAAATAAACAGTAATTGTTTGCTCTTTACCACCTAAGGTCAGCTCCCATACCATTAGTACCACACATGAGCCACATTCAGGAAAGACTTACATAGAAACTTACGAAAACTTAAAACCAAAGTAGCCAAGTTTTGACCTGAATCCCCTTATGGTCCAGTAAAGTACTTCCTAATTCTGGTTAACACTTTACTCTGTATCTTCCCTAAACTTTTTTTAAAATTCTAACTTATGGTCAAAATTTAAGGTCAAAAACTTTAAAAATGGGAGTTCTCTGAATGCCCTAAATGGTGGGGTCACTGGGCATCTTCCCAAACTAAAAATTTTTCGTAAAAAAGTCATCTTCCCATGAAAGCATATTTACTTAGTCAATTATAAATAAAGTACTCCACCTGGCTTTTCTTAACACTGGCCTACAGCTTAAGAGGTTATAAAAAAATTGGTAACAGAGTAGACTTTCTAAATATGATTAAAATGTATGTCTTTAATCCAGCCAAATAGTATTTACCATTACAAAACAAGTGATTCTTCTGGCTGTTTCATGAAAAAAGACTAACATTTATAATATTTAAACAATACTTAAAACTAAAATTAAACACCTGTCAAAATAGTATCTTTTAAATTTTTGATTTTGATTTAAAAAATGACAGAATTTTAAAACACTAACTTCTGTAACATCTAAGTTTTAATTTCATGTGTCATACTTGTCTTACGTACTTTTCTAGCCCTTCGAGGCCCTCTCCCCCCACCCATTTAAAACACTAGGGCAAAAATAGTAAAACAATAAACGTACCTTAAAGTTTTCAGATTGTAAATGGCCTTGAATTGTACGATAGGTGGCATTGAGGTCTGAAAATATCTGACATAACTTTGTTTCAAAACTGAAATTCAAATAATACATTCTTTAAAATAAAATCTATTTAAAATTCCTTTCCCCTTCAGCATGCCAGCCAGTGAAAACCCCTCCTGAACTTAAAATACCTACAAATTAATCAAGAAATTATTAAAAATCAAAAACTAGGTGTTTAAACTCTAAAACCGTAACTGAATTGCTTTAACTCTTATTACTCTGAATTTTTCTCCTACAAACTCCCCAACAGTCCCTACTATCTCCCTTTATAAGCAAGAAACACTACATCTAGGATATGTTGAACCATCTGAACCAATTTCTTTATTTTATAAAACAGAAAACTTAGAAAAGGGTGACTCATCCAAGGCAAAAAAAACTAATGGCAGACATAAGAGTAGGACTCAGATCTCTAAATTTCTTTTCAGAGCAACTTCCTAGGGAAAAGCTTCCCTTTGCCTAATTCAAAAAATAAACACAGAAAGAGAGCTCTGGGGAACTGAGAAAAAGTTACACTTTTTTTTTTTTTTGAGACGGAGTTTGGCTCTGGTCATCCAGGCTACAGTGCAATGGCGCAATCTCAGCTCACTGCAACCTCCGCCTCCCGGGTTCAAGCAATTCTCCTGCCTCAGCTTCCTGAGTAGCTGGGATTACAGGGCTATACCACCACACCTGGCTAATCTTTGTATTTTTACTAGAGATGGGGTTTCACCACATTGGTCAGGGTGGTCTCGAACTTCTGACCTTAGGTAATCAGCCCTTTTCAGCCTCCCAAAGTGCTGAGATTACAGGCATGAGCCACTGTGCCTGGCTAAGTTACACATTAATTATAATACAGCAACATAACTTCCTTTTGCCTTAGGAAACATTAGCAATGAACTAAAATCAATATGCTGAGGATCAGAAGAGAATGCAGATTCTATAGTTAATAGTATGTCTTTGGTTTCTTATCTCTGCCAGTATATACACTGTTTCTATTTATTATATGAATAGCTAGATACGCAATAAAGTTCTCTTTAACACACACCTATTTGTTCTACTGTCAATAACTAAGAAAGTGATACGATATAAAATCTTTCCAAAAAATTGGTAATTTAGCTTAAGTTTAAGCCAATTTTTTAAAAAAATTCTACAAACCATGAAGAAATTCAAATTAGTCTTCCCTCAGTATCCATGGGGGGACTGGTTCCAAGACCTTCCATGGACACCAAAATCCACAGATGCTCAAGTTCTTGATTGAAAATGACATAGTATTCACCTGTAACCTACCCACATCTTCCCATGGGTTAAATCATCTCTAGGTTACTTACAATACCTAATACAATGTAAACGCTATGCAGAGTTTTCATTACTGTATTGTTTAGAAAACGACAAGGAAAAACGTCTGTACGTGTTCGGTACAGATACAATTTTTCTTCTCAAATATTTTCAATTTGTGGTTGGTTGAATTCACGGATAAGGAACCCACAGACATGGAGGGTTGGCTGTATTTCTTATTCTTGGAGGACGTTAACAAAACAATCCTCTTTTCTGAACTCCTTACCCTTAAACACTTTATTTCAGGAATATCAGTTATATCATTATACTTACAATTTTCTATAATACGAAGCATTAGCAACTTTGGCTGAAGAGTTGTACAAAACATCAGAAACCAAATATAATCTGGCAATCTATAATACCAAAAGATAACACAAAATAGGTTAATATAAGGCTAATGTTTAGCTATAATTTAATAATGGCTACTAATTAGAAGAGTTAAATGAAACTATCACCACAACCATGACTTTGGCAGGGATGAAATTTGTTAACTCATTTACATTTCAATTTGTTTGCAACCTGTATGTTAATGAACCTAAATTTCCAAGCAGAAGTAACATAAGACTGCATGGGAAAAATTTCATCAGTCAAGTTCTTTGTGCAAAAAGGAAACCACTTCTAATCCCAAAAGACATTAACTATCTCCCCTTTTCTTAAAATTCATTCCCATACCTTTTTAGGAAGGGGTGTCTTTAAGATGGACAATGACTCAGTAATGCAATCCACTATTTCTTCAGCAGCTTCAGCATTATTAAGACAGAAAACCATTGCATCTCCAATATCATTTTTCCTTGGAGTTAATCCCCGCAAGATTTCTTCCAATTTATCCCTCTGTCTGAACATAAATTGTTTTAACTTATAAATATTTAGATACAATTTCAAATGCCATTGTAGTTTTTGCTCACAAACTAATTTCTTTAAAACCTACTCACATAAAATAATTCTGAAGACTGTAATATGTTAAGTCTGATTTGTGTTGTGTCCCCCAAAACTGTTATAATTTTTTGAAGAACTTATATAAGAAAGAATACTCCGTAGAACTAATAAAAGATACTAATGATGTTTTCAGCTTACAAATTAAGTAAATTTAAAATCATGGGCATTTCTTCAAGAGTCTTTAAAGAGCACCCCAGTCTTACTATCCCATGATACTAAAGAATTTTCATGTTCTTTACTCCCCTTCTTTGAAGGAAGTCTATTACTTTAGCATTTCTGCCTAGGATTAGGACAAGCTAATTTTTCTGTAAAGGAAAAGACTGGCTGGGTGCAGTGGCTCATGCCTGTACCCAGCACTCTGGGAGGTCGAGTTGGGTGGATCATGAGGTCAAGAGATCGAGACCATCCTGGCCAACATGGTGAAAACCCATCCCTACTAAAAATATAAAAATTAGCCAAGCACAGTGGTGGGCGTCTGTAATCCCAGCTACTCGGGAGGCTGAGGCAGGAAAATAGATCGAAACTGGGAGGCGGAGGTTGCAGTGAGCCAAGATCGCGCCACTGCACTCCAGCCTGGGTGACAAAGCAAGACTCTGTCTCGATTAAAAAAAAAAAAAAAAAAAGATTATAAATATTTTAGGCTTTGAAAGCCATATGATCTCTATCCTCCTGCTGGTATAGCACCAAAGCAGCCAGACAACATGTACGGAAGGGGACTGACTGCATTCCAATAAAACTTTATTTTCCAAAACAGGAGGCAGCCATATTTAGCCTATGAGCTAAGTTTGCAGATCCTAGGATTACAGTGATTATGAACATACATCTTCAGAAGTAAATACACTCAAATAGTATCGCACTCCATTGGCAAATGCTCTCATAGACAATGAACCAATGCAGCAAGTATTAAGATTTATAGACTGCAGTGAAGTACATAACGGCATATGGATTCAGTCACAGACCATTGCAATAAAGCAAATATCGCAATACAGCAAATCATACAAGTTTTTTGGTTTCCAAGAGCATGTAAAAGTTATGTTTATACCATACTGTGGTCTATTAAGTATTCAATAGCAGTATGTCTAAAAAAACAATGTATACATTACTTTAAAAATACTTTCTTGTTAAAAATGCTAACAATCATCTGAATTCTCAATGAGTCATAGTATTTTTGCTGGTGGAAGGGTTTTGCCTCAATGCTGATGGCTGCTAACTGATCAGGGTGGTGGTAGCTGAAGGTTGGGGTGGATGCAGCAATTTCTTAAACAACAATGAAGTTTGCCGCATCAACTGACTCATCACAGGGGATTTCTCTGCATCACAAGATGATGTTTGTTAACATTTTAGCCAGAGGAGAATGTCTTTCCAAACTGTAGTCAATCCTCTCAAACCCTGCACTGCTTTATCAACTAAGCGTATGCATATTCTAAATCCTTTCATTTCAACAATGTTTACAGCTTCTTCATCAGAAGTAGATTCCATCTCAAGAAACTACTTAATTTGCTCATCCCTAAGAAGCAACTCCTCATTTATTAAAGTTTTATCATGAGACCACAGCAATTGAGTCCCATCTTTGAGCTCTACTTCTAATTCTAGTTCCCTCGCTATTTCTACCATATCTGGAGTTACTTCCTCTATTAAAGTCTTAAATCCCTCAAAGTCATCCATGAGGGACTAACTTCTTCCAAGCTCCTGTTGATGTTGATTTTATTTTATACACAAAAAAACTGAAACTGATTTTTTTTCATTTCTTTTTAATAGAGATGGGGGTCTCAATATATTGCTCAGACTGGTCTTGAACTCCTGGCCTCAAGCTATCCTCTTGCCTCGGCCTTCCATAGTGTTGGGATTACAGATGTGAGCCACCACACCTGGCCCACAAATGTTCTCAATGGCACTTGGAATGGTAAATGCTTTCCGCAAGCTTTCTAACTGACTTTTTCCCAGACCCATTGGAGGAATCACTATTTATGGCAGCCACAGTCTTATGAAATACATTTCTTAAATAATAAGACTAAAAGGTCAAAATTACTCCTTGAACAAGGGGATACAGAATGGATAATGTGTTAACAGGCATGAAAACAACTTAATCTCTTTCGTACATCTCCATCAGAGATCTTCAGTGATCAGGTACATTGTCAATGGGCAGTAATATTTTGAAAAAAATCATTTTATTGAGCAGGTCTCAATAGTGGGCTTAAAATATTCAGTAAACCATGCTGTAAACAGATATGCTGTCATCCAGGCTTTGTTGTTCCATTTATAGAGCACAGGCAGAGCTGATTTAGCATAATTCTTAATGGTCCTAGGATTTTTAGAATGGTAAATGAGCACTGGCTTCAACTTAAAGTCACCAGCTGCATTAGCCCCTAGTAAGAGAGTCAGCCTGTCCTCTGAAGGTTTTAACCCAGGCAGTGACTTCCCCTCTCTAGCTATAAAAGTGCTAAATTACATTTTCTTACAATAAAAGGCTGTTTTGTCTACACTGAAAATGTGATTTAGTGTAGCCACCTTCATCAATGACCTTAGATCTTCTGGATAATTTGCTACAGCATCTACATCAGCACTTGCTGCTTCACCTTGAACTTTTATAGTATGAAGATGGATTCTTTCCTTAAACCTCATGAACCAATCACTGCTAGTTTCAAAATTTATCTTCTGGAGCTTCCTCACCTCTGTTTCCACAGAATTGCAGAGAGTGGGCCTTGCTCAGGATTAGGCTTTGGCATAAGGGAATGCTATGGCTGGTGTGATCTTCTATCCAGACCACCAAAACTTTCTATCAGTAATAAGGCTGTTTTGCTTCCTTATCATTCATGTGTTCATTGGAGTAGCACTTTTAATTTCCTTTAAAAACTCTTCCTTTGCATTCATAACTTGGCTGTTTGGTGCAAGAGGCCTGGCTTTCAGCCTACCTCATCTTTTGACATGCCTTCCTAACTAAGCTTAATCATTCTAGCTTTTGATTCAATGTGAGAGAAGTAAGACTCTTCCTTTCACTTGAATACTCAAGAGGCCATTGTGGGATTATTAACTGGCCTAATTTCAATAGTGTTATGTCTCAAGAAATAGGGAAGCCTAAAGGGAGGGAAAGATGGGAAAACAGCTAGTCACTGGAGCAGTCAGAACACACATTTTTTGATTAAGTTCATCTTCTTATAAGACCACAGTTTGTAGTGCCCCAAAACAATCAAAGATCACTGATCACCACAACAGATGTAACAATGAAGAAGTTTGAGCTATTGTGAGAATTATGAAAATGTGACAGAGACACGAAGCAAGCACATGCTGTTTGAGAAATGACAACAGACTGGTTTGACGTAGAGTTGCCACAAACTTTCAATTTATAAAAAACACTGTATCTGCAGAGCACAGTAAGTCAAAGCACGATAAAACTACATATGTCCGTATTTAATTATATATTCTGCTTTTAGCCAATTTTTTTCCCATGAGGTATACAGGATGTCCTCTGAACATTTAATATGTTTCTGCTTCTTCAACCAGCTAGTTGCACTGTACAATTGCTAAGTGAGACTAATAACAACACATACTTCCATGGTGGCCATCTCACAGCTCACCACATAATGCAAATGAAGTGTGCAAGTTACCATGAAGGGGCTTTGCATAGCCACGATATGATCCCACTAGCCACATAATAGTTTTTCCTCTTTATGCTGCATTCAGAGAATCAAGAATTCTAGGAATCCCCCAATAATTTCTGTAAGAATCTGAAGTACTCCAATGCTAAAGAAAGAAGTCAACTATGTTTAAAAGATCATCACTAATTTTACTAGGAGAAAAGTCAAGGACAATAGAATACATACCTATACTTGTTAAGATGTTTAAAATTATAAAGCACATGATGAAAGATGTTACTATTTTAAACATTCACAAGTGAAAAAAATTTATTTTAGGGTTAACATCTTAATAAGACCATTAATTAAAGCAACCATTACAGTGACTTTTCTGAATATATAATAGAAAGGAAAAATATCTTACTCTTCCTTAAGTGCTCCCTTTTTACTAGGTTCCTCTACAAAAGCTTCTGTTTCTTGCTCTTCTGACATTCCATGCAAGTATGGATTTAACGGTGGTGGCCTCCAAAAAGATCCATTTTTGAACATACGAAAATCTTCCGTCCGCCATTTAGTTGGAGAATCTCCCTAACAAACATTTAGAGAGTTATTATAAAGGTCTAATTACTCAGAGTCAAAATTAACAAAGTAATTGATTCTACTTGCCTGCAGAATAGAATAAAGCTTCCACCTATAGTAAACATGGGCTGGTGTCTGGTTTTCAAATAAGAACCTAAACAAAACAAACAAACATTAAACATCATATTCTTCAACAGAGCTATCTTCAATTAAATATAAATAAATGAGAAGTATTATTTGCCTATTTAGTTCAAAATAAAACAAAAATAAAGATCCCTCAAGAGAACCTCATCCACTGCCATCTACTACCTATCCCCATTCCCTTACTCCAGTCCTAAACTGCCTTAGTGACTGACATTAATAATCAGAAGGTACGCATCATGCTGAGTCTTATGATCGTTTTTATTGAACACTTACATGGCAGATACTGTGTCTGGCAATGGAGAGATTTTCCCAACATATAATTACAAAAGCAGTGATTTTATACTATTTAAGTGTTAAACTAGTGTTTTAGAATTCTGTAACAATTCAGAGGATAAGCAATTTATTTTAAAACTCATTTGTTCAACTGTATCTCACTTATGATTCCTTCACTGAAAAGTATAATGAAATGTATTTTCCTCCTAGAGAATGCTAAAAACAATACTATTTAATTGACCAAATCAAAATCTAATGGAAAATTGGCCTCAATACATTCTACTCTGATTACTAAAACTGCCTTCCTATCCCATTGCAGAACTAATCCCATACTTTTAGAACTTTATTCTTGGAAATATTTTTAATTCTAATAAATTAAAAGTAGTTTTAAGCTGCATGCCTGAAGATAAAATACGGCAAATACAAACAATGGAATATTATTTGCCCTTAAAAAAAGAAATCCCGATACATGCTATAATACGGATGAATCCTGAGGACATTATGTTAAATGAAATAAGCCAGTCACAAAAGGGTAAATATTACATGATTATACTCATATGAGTTTACCTAGAGTAATCAAATTACTAAGAGACAGAAAATAGAATGGCAGTTGCCAGGGCTAAGGGGCCAGAAGACTGAGGAGTTACTGTTTCACAGGTAAAGAGTTTCATTTTGGAAGATGAAAAAAGTTCTGGAGATGGATGGTGGTGATGGTTGCACAACAATGTGAATGTACTTAATGACAATGAACTGTATACTTGAAAATGGCTAAAATGGGAAATTTTATGTTACATATATTTCAACACAATTTTTAAAAAATGCACACCTGAACATAGGATTGTTGATTTCTCTGTTCATAATCATAGCTTCAAACATTGGCCCTTCACGTACAACAAACTCTATCATTCGATGTATCAGGGCGAGCAAATTCCTACAACAACAACACAGTTAAAGAAAATGGATTCAGACCTACCACTATATAAAACTACATTTGACCTAAGTTACTATAATTGTGCAGAAAATGATTATTCTGCTGACTAACACCAAATTTAATACCAAAACAGTAACCTGGAGCATATGTTAATGCCTTGTGCATTAAGAGGGTGTGGGGCAGTGGGAGTAGGGAAGTGGGAGGGGATGGAAAGGTGAGGGAGGGTAGGAAACCACAATATAACCTCATAGTAATATTTACTTTTCTAAATGTCACTTAATTTTATTTTCCAAAAGTAAAACATTAAATTATAAATCACAACTAATTGGAAAGTTGCAAATGTTGATATATAAAATCAGTAAGTTTGAGCCTGCATGTTATTACAGCCATCTAGAAATTCACACACTATCTCAGTAAAAAAAAAAAAAAAAAATTCCTAAACCAAGCACTTTTGTGGTGCTACTGAAATGTTATAACCATGACTATAATTTATAAAAATGCAAAACTACCTAACAAGTTTAAGGCCTGATTTAATAAAAAATCCATCCAACTCTTGTGTTTTTCTGGTACACATACCAGATGGAGTTTTTATTAAATCTGACCTTTAATGAGGCAACATCCCTTTGGACGACACTTCAAACTAGTTCACGATTCATGAAATGGATAATTCTGCCTGTATATTATCTTTTTTCCCTCCAAAACAAGAGAGATTGATATGCCTATACACTATAAATCAATGAAGAAATTATGTTGCCAAAGCCTTATACTACTCTTTCCAAAATATTGCAAAATGGGGCACATGGTGAGATGCCCTTCCCATTTTCTGTAACAATTATTTTCCAAATACCAAAATAAACATATGTGAGTAATTTTTTAGTACAGTCGTTTTATTGACTGAACTCATAGGAAGTCTTTATCTGAAGCTAGGTCCTAAAATCATGTGATATTTTATTAGACTCCAAACACAATTTTGGACATTGATTATGGCGTCGGGCTCAAAATGACTCAGCTTATTTATAAGCTGCTTTTGATTTCTCATTTCACCAGTCCCCCAGCATACACAGTTGGCAAATAACAATCGGGAAAAGCAAAAGGATATTGGCTCTTGGTACATGGCACACACTAAATTACACCTTTAGCATTCCCAGCTCAAATTACATTCATATAACTGCTAGAATGTAAATAAATATATAGTTATAGAATAAGACAGACTTTTTTTGCTCCATAATGCCCTATTTCAGAGTACATAAACAATAAAATAATCTATCTCATGGTGGCTATAACTGTTTTCTCATAGCTTTCAAACAAACCTACTTAAAATGAAATCTCTACACAGTGAAAAAAATTTAACCCTAAAGGAAGTAAAAAAAAATGTATCACAGTTTAAATCTTTACAAAGGGGAAATTATGCATTTAAAACTACTAATTCAACCCTAAATTGTTAAAACAAAAAACTAAAAACATTGCTTAATTTTAAATTTAAAAATTATTTTTCTTTCACAGAAGTAATTGCTCTGCAAATACGCAGTTCCTCAACATTCATATGGTTAATGACATTATTTTGAAGGAAGGGAGATAATGTCAAGTTATGATTCAATTCCAAAACTCCCCACTGATATGAGCCAAATTAAAGCTAAGGGAAATTTTATGTATAAGACTAATTACTAGGTGGACAAATGTTATACACCCAGAAACTTGTGTGAATTAAGTCAAAAGCAACTTGACTTTAGCATTTAAGATAGAGGAAAATTGTTTAGCAAGTTTAAAAACAAAGGATTCATCTGAATGGTGAGTGAAGACTTCCGGCAAAACGCACACTCAAAATTGTTTAGAAATACGGTGAGCCACATACATGTAAAGCTACCACTAGATATGTGCTTTTTTTGAATGCTACAAAAATACTATCCTGTGAATGCTTTTATCAGTGGGGAAAAACCCACTTAGTTTTAAACAGGCTTGTAACTGATAAAATTAAAAGTTTATAAGTATTTTTTAGAATGTTTCATGATTATTTAAAATCAAAATCTGACAATTAATTATTAACTTGATTTCAAGATTACTAAAGAACTGTAATCACATTCTTCTTCCTTAAGGATTGTGTTTATTTTAAAAATGGTGACTTTTCTATTAAACAGTGTAGTACAAAAAGATGATATATTTAAAGTGCATTATTTAATTTTAAAATGGTAATTATCTTATTCTGGGCAACAACCACCAAAAAAAAAAACAAAAAAAAAAAAAAAACAAAAAATTGTCTCTCAGTTATAATAAAACCACATTTATTGGAGTCGATCGTACCAATGTCTGGTCAAAAACTGTATACTTTCCCAATCCATCCCATGATGTTTTCCTGGTCCCCCGCTGCCGCAGACAGTTCAGCTGGTGTTGCTCACCAAGGCCAATGTCAAAGAGAATTTGGTATTCTTTTGTGTTCATTTATTATTCAACCAGTGTTGTGTTCCTGTGTTTGGGAAAAGGCTTAGCTTGACTGAGCAAGAGCGTACCTACAGCATGAATTCTTCTGCTTTAACAGTGTGTTGAAAGAGAAAAAAAAGGAAGAAAGGAAAATAAAAGAATTCCAAATACCTTTGTTATCATGAAAAGAAAGTTTCGAGTATGTCCAGTGTTCATGACAATAATAGGAATTTCTTCTTAAAATCAATTGAAAAAAAAAAACCAAAACAAAACAAAGCTATGCCATCAGTAAGGAGAACTCAAACCAACGTTATATATTAAATGCAGATAATTCAGAAAACAAGAAAAAAATAACAACAGATTGAGTCAAACTGTAATGTCATCTGAAATTTAAGACACATTTAAAACATCTATTTTCCCATGACAATAGTCTATTGTCTGACTCCAAATCAGAGCTAATAAATACATTCTAACTAGCCAAAGTATAAACATTCCCTACAGTGATAACAATAAAAACAAAAAAGATATTGACATAAAATTGCACAGTATACAAAAGTTAGTTAAATTTCACACATCCCCCCAAAAAGTACTGGGAAGGAACCATTGCTCAGTCAAGATACTACCTTTTCCTCAACACCATTTCTTTTTAAATTCAGAAGGGGATATTGTCTATATTTAGATCAGTAATAATAAAGAAAAACATGTACCTTTCTGTTGGGATAACCACTTTGACTATGGCTTGCGACAGAGTCTGTATATGAAGTCACATCAGATAATAAACATAGAATATGTGAGTATTGTTAACAAGTAACAAGCAAAAATATACATATGCATTGAAAATACTACATATCTAATCACAAGTTTTGCAGGCAATCACTGCATTTGAAGTCATTATACACTAAGCAATTACATAAATGCAAATGGATGTGTTCAGTGAACAATAATGTTCACTAAATGCAAAGAATCAGAACATTCCTGCCAGAATGCACATCAATGCACTGAAATAGGTACTACACTGAGAATTATCAGATAAAGATTTTAATTTGTGAAATAATTAACTGTTTGCCTCTGACCATACAGTTCACTACTTTGTTCCCAAGCCTTTAAAACCAGCCCTGTCATTTTAAGTGTAATTAATTCATAATAGAACCAACAAATTCTTATAACTTAAGTTGGTTTTTGTTTACTAAAAAGAAAATACTCACCCTTGGCTTTTACTAGATTAACTATTTTTTAAGAACCACATAAATCTTCTCAAATATTCTAATACCTCAGACCTAGCTGCCATCCAAACAATAACTACTTAGGAGGTCTTTCTAATTGAAATTTCTAATTGAAATGTCACTTAACCAAATACAAAATATCACTTTCTCAGAACAAAGTAAATTTAGATACTACACTTAAGCAAATCTGGATAGAACACCGGACAAAGGAAAAAAAACTTAACGAGTGGTCAAAAAAGGAATGGTAGCCACAAATAAAAACATGACCTAGTATTTCAAATATAGGGTTTCCATGGGCTAAGGCAGGGAACACATCTACTTATTTCTTTAAAAGTTGCCAAACAGAATTACACACACATTTTCTTTAAAATTGTTGAAAAGAAATACTACCACAGTTTTAGTATTTACAAATTAGATGCGGCCTTATGTCCATTTTTAAAATTACCTTCTCAAAATCCTCTTTGTTTTTAGGTGGCGGTAACATGGGAGCATTAGGGTTTTTTAACCGCTCTCTAGGCTGCGCATTAAAAGGCAGTCCGGATGGAGGTGGGGGAAGCGTATGTTCCATCATAGAAGGCGGAATGTATATTGGATGTGGAGGAATAGGTACAGCTTTACCCCAACCTAACTTCATTTCAAAAGACATAATCATTTTTCCTACAAGAAAGAAACGAAAGGTCACTTTGTTAACTCTCAAAAGTTTCCAAATAAAATCGTTCTGGTGAGTTGAAATAATTTTCATTTTAACCTCTCCATTTCAGGTCCAATCCTTCCTAGTTTTTATAAATACTTTTCCAAACCAAAGAAATATCTGAATTGTATAAATGAGTAATAAAAACATTCTCACCATTCAAATTTTTTAAAGCTCTTTCAGCATCTCTTCTATTCATAAAGGCCACAAAGCCACAATTTCTCTCTCTGGCTCTTTCTTCATCAGTTCTAGGCCACATGATTTTCACACTGGCTAATGGTCCAAATCTTCCAAATTCTTGGCACAGCATTTCTTCATTCATCTATTAAAAAGGGTAGAAGATTTTTATTATGCAAAAAAGGGAAAAGAAAAAATTATTTTCAGAAAACAAAGTAGTTTTTTTACAAAATGAAAAGCAACATAGCAACATGCTTCAATTTTCCATTCAAGTACCAGGAACGCTACACAAGTAAAATCCCACATGGGGCATTCATACATCATTTCATACTATAAATATTCTGGTTTATTTAAGATGCCAGGGTGGGCAAGTTCAGCGGATAGAGAAATCAAAATCACTTTTACTCCCTATCTTCCTTTGCTTTAAGGTCCTAGATCTAAGATAGATGTTTTATAGTGATGGTTTGTTTAGGCATTTAGGAACATTTTTCAAGCAGGCGTGGTTAGTACATTTAAATTAAGGAGGAAATATTTATTGACAATGAAGAAAAAAAGGATCTAATCATCTGTTCTCCCTCTAACAATCAACTACCCATGTAATCAAATGCAGAGAAAACAGTTAACAGTAAATATGCAAAATATAATTTTTAATAACAGTATATTATATACTACTGCCACTACATTCGCCGTAACATAATTAACAGCATCAATGTAGGAAAAGAATTAAAATGCAAAAGACAAACCACAAACAGTAGTTTGCTACTATGAGAAAAGGGACTCCACAAGGAAACAAGTATGCATCAGAAGTGGATAGTCTCAAAAATAATATTATTCATCAATGGTCATACCCTGATTTAATAATAAAACCAGCACATAGTAAAACATTTCAAATTCAGAGTTCAATCTAGTTACTGAAAGAGAAAACGAGAATATGTCGCAAAACAATTTGGGCCATACCAGTAAGTCTCAAGTTTACAAGACAATTCTAAAGACTATCAAATTCCATCAGATTTGTCAGCTTCAGAATCCTGATTTTTTTTGACTGACAAAGTAGCTTTCTTCCAAAAACATAAAGCATATCACTCAACATTCATCTTACTTAATATTACCTGTGGATTAATGTTTCCAAGGTATAAATTAGTAGTGCTTGGATCTCCTACATCATGTGAGCCAGGTGCATAATCATCAAGAACTAGGGCAGAAAGAAAAAAAGAATTATAACCTGCAAAATACAAAGTTTGGAAAATTTATCAATTAAAAGAGCAAAAAACTGTATTACCACCAGATGATCTATTTCTTCTTGAAGGTGCGTCCACTTAAAGGGGAGAAAAGAAAACAATTATTAGTTTTTATAATACAGTAGTCCCCCCTTACTCTCGCCTTTGTTTCCCCCAGTTTGTTACAGTAACAATTTCCGAGAGACAAAAAGAGACTACATTCACATAACTTTTTTTTTTCTTTTTTTTTTGAGACAGACTGTTGCTCTGTCACCCAGGCTGGAGTGCAATGGCATGATCTCAGCTCACTGCAACCTCTGCCTCCCAGGTTCAAGCAATTCTCCTGCCTCAGCCTCCTGAGTAGCTGGGATTACAGGCATGCACCACCACGCCCGGCTATATTTGTATTTTTAGTAGAGACGGGGTTTCACCATGTTGGCCAGGCTGGTCTCAAACTCCCGACCTTAGGTAACCCGTTCGCCTCGGCCTCCCAAAGTGTTGGGATTGCACTTTTATTTCAGAATATTGTTATAATTGTTCTATTACTTATTGTTGTTAATCTCTTAGTATGCCTAATTTACAAATTAATGTTTACCACAGCTATGAATGTGTAAGGAAAAGGATAGTATATACCCATGGTTTCAGACACCCACTGGTGAGCCTTGGAATGTAACCCCCCATGGATAAGGTGGGAACTACTGTAATTGATCACAAACATACACATTAAAATAAATGCCACTTACTAGAACGACGCTGACCATCAGAATCTGACTGAGGAGGTTCAAATCGACTTAATCTGCCTTTTGTTTTATGTCTCTCATCACGTTCCTCTTGAATTCTGTTGAAAATATTTACAATCACTTATAATGAGCCAAAATTTGTTCCTTCACATTTAAGAATAGCGCTTATCAAATTACTATCATCAAATAACTAGAAATATCTGTAATTAAATACTGGTACTGAGAACCAAGATTAGAGAGTCCCTCAGCTATAATAAAACCATGAGCAAATTTCTAATATATCATACTAGCAATGGAACACAAAGCCTACTTTAAAGGTGAGGAGGAAATTCAACATTAAAACCACTGAATTTGTTTCTTGCTAAGTCTGGCTGCCCCTCACTCCCACCCCAGTGAGTATACTGTTTCCACTGCAAACAGGACTCTGGACATTAAATAAATCAATTGAACTGAATATTCATAATGCAAGCAACCCAGGTGCTGGACTAAATGCTAATTTATTTTCAAAGATACCCCACCAAATATTATAATATCTAAAACAATCTCATAACAAAGTGGTTAGTAATAACTAACTGGTACAGTATATTCTTTATCCTTGCATCTGTTTATGTATCAGCTCAATATACCTATGATAGTTATTCTCCACACTATAAAACTTACTGCTTTAATTCTTCTTTGAAGAGTTCCAAATTGCTTTTTTTCTTTTCTTTCTCTCCTTTTTTAAGTGGCTATAAAGGATATGACAAGTTATACTTCAAACAAAAGGTTAAGCAAATCTAATGATTCAATAATAAGAGCCTTTTTACATCATTTCAGTACAAATTGTATGTTCTAATTAATTAAATTAAAAAGAAAGAATGCTTTTCTTATCATTTAACTTCCCTTCCCCTTCCTCCAAAATAACAAATTATTAATACAATTAGACAATTAAAATGACAACCAGTAGTCAGGGAAATTAATGAACATGAAGTAACTGAACTGCCATGGAAAGTAACTGCCAAAAATACGCACTCTTCAAAACAATCACCTTTGGAGGACGTGAATTACTGGAACAATAAGTAACATATTTGGAATCCTCTTTTAAAACTGCTTCTTAATCTACTTTTGGAATCCTTCTTTTAGAAGTGCCAACATAATTTAATAGGGAAGAATAATATTTTCAACAAATGGTGCTTGGACAACTGAATATCCACATGCAGAAAAATGAAGTTGGACTTCTACTTTACACCATATACTAAATGTACAAAATAAACTCAAAATGGTTCATGGACCTAAATGTAAGAGCTAAAACTATAAAACTTTTGGGAGAAAAACACAGGAATCTTCATAATCTTGAATTAGGTGATGGTTTCTTAGATATGACACCAAAAGCGTAAGTAACAAAAGAAAAAAACTGATAAAATGGACTCCATTAGAGTTTAAAACCTCCATGCTTCCATCAAGAAAATGCAAAGACAACCCAGAGAACAGAAAACATTCCCAAATCATATAGCTGATAAGAACCTTGACTCAAGAAGATGTAAAATACTCTTACAATTCAACAACAAAAATACAAATAACCCAATTAAAAAGTGGGCCAAGTATTTGAATAGACATTTCTCCAAAAGAAACCTATAAATGGACAATAAACACATGAAAAGATGCTCAATATCATCAAGTAAGTGCAAATCAAGACCACAATGAAGTACAACTTCACACACACTAAATGACTAAAATAAACTTTTCAAACAAAACAGTTTTGTGTTTGTTTGTTTGTTTTTGAGATGGAGTTTCGCTCTTGTTGCCCAGGCTGGAGTGCTATGCAGTGATCTTGGCTCACTGCAACCTCCGCCTCCCGAGTTCAAGCAGTTCTCCTGCCTCAGCCTCCGGAGTAGCTGGGATTACAGGCATGCACCACCAAGCCCGGCTAATTTTGTATTTTTAGTAGAGACGGTGTTTCTCCATGTTGGTCAGGCTGGTCTCAAAGTATTAGTGTACGACGTGAGAAAACTGGAACCCTCAAACATTACTGGTGGGACTGTAAAGTGCTACAACCACTTTCGAAAAACTGGCAGTTTCTCAAAAGGCTAAACATAGTTACCATGTGACCCAGCAATTCCACTTCTCCGTGTGTGTATATACATGTATCCAAGAGAACTGAAAACGTAAGTTCACACAAAAAAAGCCCACACGTGAATGTTTACAGCAGCATTATTTCTAACAGCAGAAAAGCGGAAACAAACCAAATGTCCATCTACTAAATAATGCACAGATAAACAATATATGGTATGTCTATAAAATGGAGTATTATTCAACCACAAAAAGGAATGAAGTACTGATACATGCCACAACAAAGATGAACTTTGAAACATTATGCTAAGTAATGAAGCCAGATACAAAAGACCAAATGTTGTATGATACCATCCATACAAAATGTCCAGAATAAACAAATCAAGAGACAGAAAGTAGATTAGTAGGTTGTCAGGGACTGAAGTTAATAGGGAAGAAAAGAAAAATGGGAGTGACTGATAATGGTAGGGATTTCTTTTCAGGTTGATAAAAATGTTCTGAAATCAGAGTGGTGACTGTTGCACAACTTTGAATATACTTAAAACCACTCAACTGTACACTTTATTTAAATTTTTTTTTTTTTAATAGATGGGAGTCTTGCTATGTTGCCCAGGCTGGTCTCAAACTCCTGAGCTCAAGCAATCCTCCAGCCTCAGCTTCCCAAAGTGCTAGGATTACAGGCACGAGCCACTGCACCTAGTCAACTGTATACTTTAAAAGGATAAATTTTAGCCAGGCATCTGTAATCCCAGCACTTTGCGAGGCCAAGGTGGGCAAATCACTTGAGTCTGGATGTTCGAGACCAGCCTGGGCAAAATGGCGAAAATCCGTTTTCACAAAAAATACCAAAAAATTAGCTGGGCATGGGACTACATTGCCTGTAGTCCCAGCTACTCAGGAGGTTGAGGTGGGAGGACCACCCGAGCCTAGGAGGTTAAGGCTGCAGGAGCTGTAATCACACTACTGCACTCTAGCCTGGGCAACAGTGAAACCGTCTCCCCCCAAAAAAAAAAAAAAAAAAGGTAAATCTTATTGTATTGTACGTGAATTGTATCTCAATAAAGCTGGATTTCTTTTTCATTGCTTTTAGAGACATTTTTTAAGCCAAACAAAAAAAACCAGGCTTACTATTCAATGCAATCACATTCGTTCACCACATGTGGCTCCAAATGACATGACCCACATCTGTCTGCCATCTCCCATAAAAACCAAACTCTCAAAGAAAAAGAATTTTTTTTCTAACACTGAGAATATTTTAAGTGTCACTAATTCTGACAGTAATTCCCAAAATGTTCTAAAAATGTTCTAGGAAACAGACACTACACATACTAATAATTTAAATACCTCAGTTCATAAATGTTTAAAAAGACAACCCCATTGCAAGTCAAATATAGTCAATTTTTGACTTGCATTATAGTAAATTTTTGACTTGCAATATATGATGAGCATAAATAGCAAATGTTCACTGCTCAAAGAGCATAAAAAGAATATCATCTATGTGTCCTAATTCATTATCTCTCATCTAAGTAAATTACTGGGTTAGAAAGCATCAAAACTTAACATCTACCACTCCTGCCCCCGCCAAAAATGAAAAAAAGCCAAAGTCTTGCTTACAGTGGAAGTATCACTGGCAGTGTCATCTCTGAACATAAACGGTCAATTACTTAAGTATGACTTACAGGTTTTTTGGTTTCTATCACAAGAAGAGATGGTGGTCTTTCATTGGAAGACTGATTTGGAGGATTTTTTTGATCTGCAAATCTTGAAGATGGCTTATAGATTTTACCTCTTTTTTCATCTGTTTCATGTTCTTCTGAAATTTAAAATACTAAGTTTCAAAACTAATTTCGCATTTTCTTTATTAAAAACAAGTAAAAATTAGTAAAATGCCTTTAGCATTAAAATGTATCACTATTAACAAATATGAAATTCAAGTATCACCCCAATAATGCTAATTTAACCATTTTGTAGCAAAACTACGACACACATTAAAATCTATGACAAGTGCTCTGCTGTCTTAAAACTTGAAAGGGACTAAATATGTTTAAAATCTGTCTTCAGTATCTCATTAATTGACACTTGGCCATTTATTCTGCTAATATAACCACTAGAGGGTGCCAACAGAAAATATAAAATTCAAAAGCAACCAAACTTCCTTCCATAATTATCTACCTGCAGTCATTCAACCAAGATGGAGTTTGCTCAAAAACTGTAATAGTTATACTTTATTAGCAGTTACACTTATAAACTTACCTTTAGCTGCATTAACAACACCCCCTCGCACAAATGTTTTCACCTTATTACCATCACTTCCTTCAAAAGCAGCAAGAAACTCCTCATATATCTCAGCAGCTGCCTTTTCATCCTCCTAAATACACATGAAAATATTAATATCACGCAATACAAAAATTGTTAATGTACACAGGGCTAAATTCATCAAGGAATAAGATGGAGGAAAACCCTCCCTTCCCAGGTTAAGCAGTCCTAACAATTAATAACATCTAATCTTTAGTAGATATTAAATATTAATTAATGAAACCAAGAGAGGCTTTGCTCCTCTACCGGCAATTTGTAGAACTAGAAAAGAACCCCTAAGTACAGATTAACTAGTAAATTTGTCTAGAGACTACTCAAGCATCAAATTGCATGACAATTGACTATATGAAAACGTATTTTGCTACTAACGTTTACCAAGTTTCCAAGGCATGATGATTTAATTCAGTGAATATAAATATTTTTCAAATCACCAAAAACATGTGTATTAGAAGCTGAAGCAGCAATATCTACCGACAAGTGGCATTAAAGAAAAGAAAGCTCAGAAGAATCTTGATATAAAGCAAGCTCAGAAGAAATTTGATAGTTTCAATTATTCTAAACGTTCCCAAAACATCTACGAACAGAAGGCCAACAGAATATAACAGAAAATACAGAATAAAATCAAATAGCATGTGGAAATTTAGTGTTCAATAAAAGAAGCATCTCAAATCAATGGGAAATAAAACTTTTCAATAAATGACACTAGGATAACTGAATATATTATTTGAAAAAAGACAAAAATGAATCTATTCTTGACACCACATACCAGAATAAACTACAAAATAATCTGATTTAATATTCTTAAAAACGAAACCATACAGTAGTAGAGGAAAACATGAGGAAATTCCCTCATAAGCTGATAATGGAAAAAACTGAAAAACCAGAAATCATAGGGAAACACTGATCTGATTGTACAACAATAGTTTCTGCATGGAGAAAAACACCAGCAGCAAAATAAAAAGACAATCAACAAAGTGAGAAAAAAAAATTGTACCTTGTATAACAAAGTGTTAATACAACTTATAGAAAAAAATGAGCAGACAGTTCACAGAAACAAACACAAGAAAAACTGTTAAACTTTACTCATAATGAGAGAAATCCAAATGTAAAACTACACCGAGATACCATTTTTCATGCAGGAGACTGGCAAAACTCCTCTACTGGCAGTGCTATGGAGAAACAATTCATTCATACACTACTGACAGGCGCGCAAAATGTCACTGCCCCTACAGAGAGCAATTTGACAATGACAAATACAGAAAAACTACATTTATGCATTTACCATTCAACCCAGTAATCTCACTTATTAGAACATATCCCAAATCTCACCTATAAGAATGTATCCCAAAGATAACACTAGCAAAAAACCCAAACATATGCATAACATTATCCCTCACAGCATTATTTGTAATGACAAAAGAACAAAACATAAATGCCCGCAGTAGAATTTTAGTTGAATAAATGATTGCATATCTACACAGCCATAGCAAAAGAATAAGGAGTATTTCTATATACTTGAGGTAATTTCTGAGATATAATGTTAAGTTACAAAAGCAAGTTGGAAAAAAGTGTACTGTATAAAGCATACTATCATTAATCTAAGGGGAATGGGTACAATGTGCACACACACACACTTTACTTATACAAAAAGAAGATTAGAAAATAGCCAAAACTATAACAAAGAAAAAAGAAACAGGGTGAGGGAACAAGGATAGAAGCTCGACTCCTAGGAATATATGCTGTATTACAGATTTGACTCAGAGGTGGAGCTGAGAATATCCTAGAGGTTAAGAATCTTCAGGAAACATTCCTCTAATACACTTAGACACATTCATTTCCAAGGATAATTCAAAATACATTTTCAACATTACCTTTTTCTTTAATTCTTCCTGTTCCTTTTTACTTAAAGTTCGTTTAGCTGTACTCATTTTTCCAATACTGAATGCTTTAAGTTTGTTTTCCAGAAGAGGCTAAGAAATAAAAAGTATACCTTTACATATACATTCTTAGTGCTATCTAAAACTTTAATACACATCAACTGATAACTAAGTCTTCAGAATAGATTGCCATTTTTAAAAATTTCATTGTAAAGAAAAGCTGGGGCTACTCTACACGTCAGGTGCCTGTCTTACTTGACTCTGACGTTAAGTATTCATCAAAGAATGCCTTCATTCACTAGCTCTAGGTCAAAAACATGCAAAAGGCATGTTTAAAAAAAAGGTAAAAATAGAAGAGACAGACACTAATGCTTAGAACAAGAATAAAAGCATTTGAGGAGGGAAAGTACAGATGTTTCTGGGGAAAAGTTGCAATGACAGAAAACAGATTCTGAAGTAGGCAAAGGGAGGCAAACATTTCTATGGTCCCGGGGCAGGAATTTACCATCTACAACCCTCATTTTACATATTATAAATAACTTCTTTTTTATAATTTGGTAAATTACCTCATTCTTCATCAATAATACTGATATTTATGAACATAATTTCATTCTTTGCTGGGATTAAAATATCACCTACAATATTCAAGGTTTCAGCTCAAGTAAAACTATATCAATTTTAAATATAAGAAAACAGTATTTTAATGAAGTCTTCATTTATGCAACTTAGAGGCAACTTCCTTCTGAAATATAGCCTGAATATACTGTCTGTAGACCTTTTTGTTCAATCAGTTACTCATTTGATTTATAAACTTAAAAGGTAGGAAATGTTTATTAAATACAACCTAAAATACTGAAATCTGAAGGTTTCTCTCTCTACTAAAATGAGAAGCTAACCAATTACAAAATTAAGACTTTAAATTCCCTAGTCATTAAATAGGCTTGCCTTTGGGAGATGCAGAATAGAAGAGTAACATTGCTGCTAACTATTTTAAAGTTAATTAAAATCCCTTTGAGAAAAATAAAGCAGTTTATAACCTAAAAGTCAATATTGGGTTTCAGGAGCAGATTCAAAATACATTTTCTCAAAATAGAAAATCATTTTGCCATCATTCAGTCTCTCCGGTTTCAACTTCAAAAGTTTAAACAAGTGGCAAAATTATATATGAATTAAATGAAACCCAAAGAAAAATCACCATGCTCAAATTTTACTTATACCCTAAGAGCTAAATTCAGACACCCAAGAGAGATATGGCTAAGGAAACTATGGAGTATTTATTCAAATAAACAATATAAGCAATCATTCAAAAGTTTGTTTACAGAATTTTTGCAGAAATGAAAAAAAATTTGTAACTAAAAACAGGGTATTTTAAAATGGGTTCTTGTAAAATAAATCTAGGCAAAGTAAAAATGTATTTATACCTAGAAATATTAAACAAGAAAAATAATTTGTTGTCAGTGGTTAATACTGGCTGGTGATGACTGTGTTATGCTACAAATTTAACCACAAGAAAAAATTACTTGACATAGAATAAAAGTCTAAAAGAGCCTGAGAGCACTTTACAGATCTAAAAGTGAGGAAGTTCCTTCTCTGTGTTCCTGTATTACCCTGGGCACTGCACTTATTAGAGTGAATAGCACCTGCTCCTGTTTGTTTTCCAAAGTGAGCCTACGAGCTCTCTGGAAACAAGAATAGTGTTTCAATGATCTGTGCATTTCCAGTAACTGATATTTGGTACTTGGTTCAATAAATTTTTGATATAAGTGGGGAAAGATAAACTTGACAATTAACCATTTTAAATCCAAACACCACTTTTCTTTTTGAATAAAATTTAAAACTCTAAAAATGAAATATATCTCACATTTGAGCTAAAAGGATGTCTTTATATAAACGAGTTTACTGTTATCCCAAATACAAAAAGATTCTATTTATACAAATAGAATAAGATGAAACACATACAAAACCAAATATTCAACCACTAAATTCAATCAAGGACAGATTAACACCATTAACTATCCTTTCTTATCTTTACCTTATCTTATCTATACTCACTCTTGAGAGATTCTGATGAGGAGAATCACAAAGGCTTTCACGGGCACTTTCATTCCTATAATTATGTTTTCTTGGGCTCTTAGGTCGCGTCCGACTTGGCATATCACTATCTGAGGGTCCAGATGCATCCATCTTCAGGAAAAGCAAAACAAGAGAAAAAACAAACCACACATACATACATATACAGCACTGAAAACTAGAAATAAGCCATGTCAGATATTCACAAATTTCATTGTACATTATCAAAATATCACATCCCTTAATATCACCATTGATTTCATCAGAAGAGTTCTTTTTGTTTTTTTGAGATGGAGTCTGGCTCTGTGGCCCAGACTGGAGTGCAGTGGCACGATCTCGGCCTACTGCAAGCTCCAACTCCCAGGTTCAAGCCATTCTCCTGCCTCAGCCTCCCAAGTAGCTGGGACTACAGGCGCCTGCCACCACACCTGGCTAATTTTTTTGTATTTTTAGTAGAGACGTGGTTTCACCGTGTTAGCCACGATGTTCTCGATCTCCTGACCTGGTGATCCGCCCGCCTCAGCCTCCCAAAGTGCTGGGATTACAGGTGTGAGTCACTGCACCCGGCGTAAAAGAGTTCTTAAGAACAGGGGAAGTTTTCAATAACTCTAACTCACAAGCTGGAATTTTATATTGGTAACAGTTGTTTTCCTTGAAGTAACAGGTTCATTACCTTCATTTTCAAGAAAATGTCTGCCAAAATCCCCAAGTCTGATTCACCATAGTTTGCCTGTCAGTCACTCCCAAGTAAAACTGGTGTTTCATGAAAAAAGCAACTAGTTTCATTTCTCAACTCAAACAAACATCACATTTTGGTAAGAATAAGTGTTATACGTACTTCTTATCACATAGAATATTAAGACAAACTATACAAAAGATCAAGACAATGGTAAATTTTTACTGCTTGATGAAGTAGTAAAATAGTAGTATTTCTAATTATGCTGGTTTCTCAAGTGAAATTATTGTGCCTGCTGGGGAAGAATATAATGACTACACGTATATTCTGGTGTCACTGCCTTGATTTGTGCTGAAGTGCCAACAGTTTACCCACCGAATGCTTTTGCACCTCCAGCTATATTTGCATTAGTGCAAGTGCCAAAATGGTGAAAAAGGCATAAATAACGCCTTAGTATTATTACAAAATAGTTTTGAATTCACAGACCCTTCTCAGAGATTCTCAGTGACTCCCAGGAATCTTCTGACTCCCAGGGGTCTTCAGACTACACTTTGAACACTGCTGTAATAACATATATAAAAAAATACTTATTGCAGTATTATCTATCCAAAATGTTACTCGAAAGCTTTTAACAAAAAATATATGCCCATCAACAAACAAATAACAAACAACTGCACCTCCCCATCATAGAACATTATGATGCCTTAAGAAAGAACAGATTAGAGTTATAACAGTTTACCTGCAGGGATTTCCAACACATGTTCTGTGCAGTAAGAAAAGCATGTGTATAATGCATTCCCATAGTCAAAGTGTAAGTACACATACGTATGTATGTACAGATTTTTACACAATAAAAATCATAAGGAAATATACATCCTAGGTCTCTAACATGGCTTGAGAGGGCTAACTTATGCAAGTAGAACATAAAAAAAAGGAAGGCACCTAGAAAAAAAGAGTAAAAGGAAAAAAAGCACACACAATATAATTGTACTTATTTGTGAAGTAAAATCATTGATGTAGGGAAACATATGAGGAGAAATTAAATTTTAAAGGAAAAAAGACAAAGATTGCCTTTTATACTCACATGTGCATCTGAAGATCCAGACGAATGAACATCTGATGATCTCGTCTACAAGTATTAAAAATAAAAGTCAATAATTTAAAATGTCTTACACTAACAAACTATGTCTGTCATGTTATACAAACTTAGTATTTCCTAACTTCTGGCAATTTCTCCTCAGTTAATTAAACTGAGCAAAGGCAGTCTCTGACTTAGGAAAAGATGATGATACAAAGTAAACGTGTAAGTCATTTCTTTAAAATTCAGCCTGCATATTTCCAAAAATATAATATAAACACTAGTGGGATATGTATGAGGCACAATTACCTCTTTATAGTATACACTGGAAACCTAACCACCATTTATACAACAGAAGTTTTAGGCAAAAGCTCTTCCTAATCATAGATGCATCATTTACTGCCACAGTACTGCCCAGCAACTTCTTGGTTCACAGTACAAAAACTCTCTTCCTTTCTCTAACCACCCAAAGCCACATAAAGAAATCCACATATAAATGCTTGCTGTCTATTAAAAGGTACAAATTCTGGCCGGGCATGTTGGCTCACACCTGTAATCCCAGCACTTTGGGAGGCTGAGGTGGGTGGATCACCAGGTCAGAAGATCGAGATCATCCTGGCTAACATGGTTAAACCACGTCTCTACTTAAAAAATACAAAAAATTAGCTGGGTGTGGTGGCAGGCACCTGTAGTCCCAGCTACTTGGGACGCTGAGGCAGGAGAATGGCGTGAACCCAGGAGGCGGAGCTTGCAGTGAGCTGAGATTGTGCCACTGCACTCCAGCCTGGGTGACAGAACGAGACTCCATCTCAAAAAAAAAAAAAAAAAAGGTACAAATTCTGCAGAAAGTTCAAGAAAATATTATCAAATTTCAATACAGCACCATTTACAACTCATTTTAAGGGAGATGATTCTATAGCATGTCACAGGCTGCCTGGTGGCACAAGAAAGAGTTCATATGGTATCTTCCAGCAATGTCAACTGTTAAAACTTCAATTTTTCTTAACTGATCAGATTATACATGGTATGCAATAATTTGTTTCCACTACGCATGTAAAGACAGAGATGACAAGCTGCAAGGCTATTAACTAAATATATGCTATCCTTCTGAAAGAAAGATTCTCCAAGAATTTTTACTTGGGGATCCAAAATATAACTGTCACTGAGCTGTTTTTATTTTTGAGGGTACAGGGTAGTGAAATTTTACTTGTTTTTATTTATATATTTAAGTGTTAAGTGTTCAAATGAAATCAAAAATATTGAGATCACAAATATCTCACCTGACCCCAACTCCCAGTCCAGATGTCATATAAAGCTCAAGACAAAATTATTTTAAGAGAAAATTGAAGATTCGTATGTTATTTTAAAAAGAGCAAATCAGGAAGATTAATATAGATCCACACAGTATTGTTTTATTTATATTGTCCAAACATAAGGCTAAGAACAGCTGGTAAGAAGTTAGCACTGAATCAATTTACTCCTCTGAACTCCACTGTATTGCACATTAGCATAGGCAAAAATCAGCCCAGGACAACCAAGCACTGGGACGCCTCCCATCTCATTCTTTCTTTTGTTCTTTTTTTTCCTTCAGACAGAGTCTCACTCTGGAATATAGTGGCAGGACCCTGGCTCACTGCAGCCTCCGCCTCCCAGGTTCCAGTGATTCTCCTCCCTCAGCCTGCTCGGTAGCTGGGATTATAGGCACGCGCCACCATGCCTGGTTAATTTTTGTATTTTTAGTAGAGACAGGGTTTCACCATGTTGGCCAGGCTGGTCTCGAACTCGTGACTCAGGGGATCTGCTCGCCTCTGAAAGTGCTAGGATTACAGACATGAGTGACTGCACCCAGCCCCATCTCACTCTTTCTGTCCATGGTTTTTTTGTCCCCAACTTTTGTCTCCACCTTCATTTTCTTCTTGCAGCTAATCTTTCTTAAACGTCAAGATGGTATAAAAGAAGAAAATTTTTAGTATTAACTATGAAACACACTCTGAAACATATCTTGAAACTCATCAATTTACAAATATCTAGAAATTTAAAAATCCAAAAGAATAAACAACCACTCTTACAAAAGTAGTTCAGGCAAGAGGCTGAAGGGAGTGAAAAAAATCAACGGCCTAGGCCGGGAGCTGTGACTCACACCTGTAATCCCAGTACTTTGGGAGGCTGAGGCAGGTATATCAAGAGATGGAGACCATCCTGGCCAAACGTGATGAAACCCCATCTCTACCAAAAATAACAAAAATTAGCCGAGCGTGGTGGCGGGCGCCTGTAGTCCCAGCTACTCGCTGAGGCAGGAGAATTGCGTGAACCCAGGAGGCAGAGCTTGCAGTGAGCTGAGATCGTGCCACTGCACTACAGCCTAGGCAACAGAGTGAGACTCCATCTCAAAAACAAACAATAACAACAAAAACAAGTCAACTGCCTTCCAATACACCAGTATTAACTTGCTAGGTAACAAAAACATCCTAATCATAAAAGCAACAAAAAATATAAAAACATCTAGAAACCAATTTAATAAATGTATATAACCCTTGTGAAGAAAAAACAAAAACTTTAGGAGAAATCCAGTTACTCAAGTCACCTTTTCAAAAGATTCATATTACTGGATGGGAAAATTCAATATAAAGATAATGTCAATGATACCTAAATTTCTTTACATATTTAATACAATTTCATTCAACAGCTCTAAATTCCAAAGGGAAATATCTGCAAGGGGGCAAAGGAATTGCCAAAACAATTCTAAAGTTCACCCAGGAAGAACAAGCATCCAAAAGAATAACTAAGAAAGTGCTACCCTTTCTTTAGTCTTTTATGCCATCACATCCAAATCATCATTTCTAGGATTTAAAAACAAAAGATACAAGAACCTAGACATTCTGCCTATTTCCATACAGTTAACTCTTCCCTGACTCCAAGTCGTCATCAAAAGATGAAGCTCTATAATCTTTAAGAATCTCACTTGCATAACCATTCATCAAATAAAATAATCTCTAATACAAAAATGAGTTCAAAAGTAACAATTTTGTCAGCTTTCAAAATAATACAATTGGATAAATTTGCAAATAGAGCAATAACAGCATGGTGTAGGACAATGCACTGGTGTACGATGTAGGACAATGCACCAGCTGATTTCAATTAGCTTAAGATGTCACTAATCACATTTATTGCAAACCAGACATTTTCCACTGATACACACCTATAGCTAAACAGCTTTCAGCACAGAACTTTTTGAGGGTTAAGAACAGTTCAAACAGCAGTTAACACAATTTTTAGAAGAATAATCAACTTCTAAAGATAACAGTCAAAGTAAACAGTAAATATAGCACTACTTCAGAAGCTAAGCCTCTCCCTCTTCTTAACCTGGAGCTGAACTGGATTATTTGTCTTGAGTTTGGCTTTTTATTGTTAACTGAAGAACACAAACGAATGATGCTTAAAGATCTCCTGAAGTCTACAGCACAGCTCCTTATCCAAATGAAAGGACCCAAAAGCTGCTGGATGGAGTGGCTCACGCCTGTAATCTCAGCTACTCAGGAGGCTGAGGTGGGACGACTGCTCGAGGCCAGGAGTTTAAGACCAGCCTAACAAAGCAAGAACCCCGTCTCGGGGTGGGGGGGCGGGGGCAGGAGGGAAGAAAGAAAGCAAAGAAAAAAGACACAAAAGCAAGAAATGAAAAGGAAGACTAAGGGAAGTTTGAGACAATAAAGTAGCATACACAAGAGAAATTTTGGAGCAGAGAAACCAGACAGTACAAATGTGGGGAGAGACAGCAAGAAAGTCTAAAAAGAAAAAAAGATCATTCTGATGGCTGCTAAGGGGATAAAAGTGAAGCCAACTACACTACCTGTTGCTCTATAGCTTGCTGGCTGAGAACAAAACTAATTTTCTTCCAGCTGCTCCAATTTTACTTCAAGTGAAAGCCCCACATCTGAGTTTCCAAATTAGCAAGCTATCCACAGCAACGTTCCTCCAACACCACCATTCTGCCTAGTGAGCTCTCCATTCTCGTATCTGTCTCCTAATCTCCCACGTTTCTCCTCTCACCCTCTAAGAGCAGCAACTTTCATTTCCACAAGTGTAACAATCTCTCCTGCAGGAAGCATAATAACACCTTAATTGTACTATCTTGACTCTCTTCTACTAGACAGCATGCTCCTCAAAAATGGGTAAAAATGGGTACATTCTTTTTTTTTTTTTTTTTTTTGAGACAGAGTTTCGCTCTTTTTGCCCAGGCTGGAGCGCAATGGCGCAATCTCAGCTCTCATGGCAACCTCCACCTCCCAGGTTCAAGTGATTCTCCTGTCTCAGCCTCCCGAGTAGCTGGGATTACAGGCATGCACCACCAGGCCCGGCTAATTTTGTATTTTTAGCAGAGACGGAGTTTCTCCATGTTGGTCAGGCTAGTCTTGAACTACCGAGCTCAGGTTATCCACCCACCTTGGCCTCCCAAAGTGCTGGGATTACAGGCGTGAGCCACCGCGCCCGACCGCGAAAAAGGGGTACATTCTTAATTTAACATTGTCTAACTCAACATCACGCACAAGATCTGGCAAGTAACAGAGTCTCAATATACTTGATTTGTCAGAACAAGTACCTACCACCAAACAAAATTACACTCCACACTGTCAACAAACTAGGCTGTCCACTCATTAACCACAGCTGCCTAGCTTAATACCACTATCCAAGCCAAATCAAGGTATCCATCTTTAAAAAAAAAAAAAATCACAAAATCATTAATACAAGCACTATGTAAATAAAGTTAAATAACAAATGTAAGATGATTTGTTAAATTACTCAAAACACTACCAATACTATATGAAAAGTTGTAAGTACACTCTGAATAACCTATAGTTTATCTAAACTGAGGAACGGCCTTGTGAAAAACTTTAACTCAGGGAATAGATGCCTAACACTACCATTAGCCTCAAGTGCTACTGACAAATGTATCTTGCTTTCAAAAACGTTATTTCAGCAAAATATACAGCTCACAGCTGATGTGCAATAAAATGTTAAAACTACCTATACTAGAATAAGAGGCAAATAGTTTGTAATATTACTATTTTTTATTTTAATATCTTGTAGCAAGTTTTTTTTATTCCAAAAATGACGGCTCCTTGTAAAAAAGAGTGGGGAGTAGAGGGGTAGATGTCTTCAACTTGCATACTAAATGAGCTCTTCTCTCTATGATACCCAGTAAGGCAAATGGGTATCTTTCTTAGAAGGTTTACTTTCCAAGGAAAACAAAGTTTCAGAACTAAAAAACAAAAAGTGAAAATAAAAACTGGACTTTCAGAAAACAATCAATTAAATCCAGAAAGATAGGAATTATTTTTAAAACCATACCAACAGGCATATTCTAGCACCACTGCTGCAGGTTCAAGTTTCAAGAAAGCATCAATCGAGAAAATGGAAGGAAGTTCAGTTCTACCTTCCACACCAAACGAAAACCTTCTACCAAAAAATACCTTATATTTTAAGATAAGGTTACAACCATATCATAATAAAGATTCAGTTTGAAACTGGCAAACTGTGAAAAGCCTAATTTTCAAGGTATGTATTTTGTTTGGACTTTTTCATAAACTTTCAGTTACCACAAAAAATGAAAACTGGCAGTAATAAATACTTAAGGTTCATACGCCTTGAATAGATCCTCATTTTACCTATTTCTTAAAAGTGATACTTTTTGTTAATTAGCAAAGGCAGTCAATCAAAACAGTTTCCAAAGCAATTCAGCACTGAATGTGTAAGAGTCTGTAGTTTTTTCTGTTTTATCCATTCACCTAACTCAATTTTTAGCGATACGGCAAAAAAGAAAAAAAAAGCCATAGTCACAGAGTGAAATAGCAGGGCACGCAATTCCATTACATTAGCAATATTACCAGCACAGGAAATTGCAGAAGGAAAGAAAATACTAAATTTTCTTCATATCCTAATTTTGCTAAGTAAACAACTGACAGTCAAAAATAATAATTTTTTATAAATTAAATTATAAGAAAATGTTTAACAATTTTATAAGCAATTACAGACTCGCTCTCTGTCCTCTCAAAATCAAAGCTACAACATAACGTCAACACCTCTCCCCAGCCAAGCAATATTTTAGACTAGTGATAAACAAATGCACAGGAAAATTTTAGCTCATTTCTAGAACATTTATTAAATGTCTACATCTGCCAGGCTCTAAAATGCAGAGAACAACAAAATTACACAGAAAATTAAAGTGCATAGGGGTCTCTTCATTAGGGACAATTATGAATAAAGATAAGTCATTCAAGTATACATTCATAAAGTATCATTTTAAAACTAGAGGCCAGGAACGGTGGCTCACTCCTGTAATCCCCGCACTTTGGGAGGCCAAGGCCGGGGGATCACAAGGTCAGGAGTTACAGACCAGCCTGGCCAACAGATGAAACCCCGTCTCGACTAAAATACAAAATACTAAAATACTAAAATACAAATACTAAAATACTAAAAATACAAAAATTAGTCGGGCGCCTGTAGTCCCAGCTACTCGGGAGGCTGAGGCAGAAGAATCGCTCAAACCCGGGAGGCAGAGGTTACAGTGAGCTGAGATTGTGCCACTGCACTCCAGCCTGGGCGACAGAGCAAGACTCTGTCTCAAAAAAAAAAAAGCAACTAGAAGACCTGTAGAGGTTATCTAATCTAATCTTTTTGTAATTAAGAAATGTTAATAGTTTTGCCATACTGTATATTTTTAAATTACCATTTTCCCAATATCTAGAAATATAAGCATCCCTATCCATATTAATGGGAATTTAACTACCAAAGAAAACGACGAAACATGAAACAGAAGTATCTGTTCACTCCATCTGTATTGTAAAACATAAGCCACTCATCTGTTCTTTCCAGGGGAAAGGAAATCAAACCAGATATCAAAGGCTAGAAATTCCAAATACTGTAGTATTAGCCAAAATGATCTTACACTTTCTCTAACAAATTTTGTGTTAGAAATAAAAAGCAGTGCTGGGCACAGTGACTCACGCCTGTAATCCCAGCACTTTGGGAGGCCGAGGCGGGTGCATCACGAGGTCAAGAGATCGAGACCATCCTGGCCAACATGGTGAAACCCCGTCTCTACTAAAATACAAAAAATTAGCCGGGCCTGGAAGTGTGCGCCTGTACTCCCAGATACTCAGGAGGCTGAGGCAGGAGAATCACTTGAACCCGGGAGGCGGAGGTTGCAATGAGCAGAGATTGTGCCACAGTACTCCAGCCTGGGCGACAGAGTGAGACTTCTTCACAAAAATAAAATAAAATAAAATAAAAATGAAATAAAAATAAAAAGCAGCTATCTGGGCAGTCATTATGACGGCTGATTACTTAGATTCCAAATCATAGGATTAAAATTTATCCTGACATTTTGAAAGTTAAGAACTTATTTCCTCTAAAAACAAAAAAGGAGAGGGGAAAGAAACTACAATTTATTATGTTGTATTTTATAGACATTAGCTCATTTAATCCTTATATCAACCTTGTAAAAAAAGAATTATATCTACATTACAAATGAGGAAATTGAGGTTCCAGAGTTTAAGCAATCTGCCTTAATAGTGTCGCAAATATAATTAATTACCAAGTCAGGATTTAAACCCAAATCTCTTTTGCTAACAAAATTCATAATCTTCCCACTACATTATGCAGCCTCCAAATTAGTTAAGATATTCTGATTCCTTTTACAGACATCAGTAAGAAATCTGTTAACAGCATCAAGAGATTATAATCTAAGGCAATATAAACAGAAAAGATTACTGGATAATCCAATAATTTATTTATAGGGAACAGCCATCATTCACAATCATGAAAAGTACTATTTCAGAAGGAAGCCTGAACACAGACATTGAAATGTTTTCAATGTATCCAAGACCTCAAGTAGGGAATACTTAAAATATTACTTTGAGAAGAAACAGAAATTGTGAGGCTTATGCATGACTTGTTATGAACGTAGCTAACTTTAGTAATAGCTCCTTAACGGTATGTTCTTGTCATGAGTCTGTTGAGAAGAGTTGGTAGAGCGAGTTACCCCTGTATTCCCCTCGCCCCCAAAGAGGGGGAGAAGACGAAATGTACTGAGGAGGGAAAAAAACTGACAAACACCTTGTAAAGCAGCCGAAACTGGCCCCTTATCAAAGTTTCTATGTAACTAAAGGATGTCTGGTAAGACCATTACTAATTATGAACTAATTATTTTGGTGTACATCATTCACCAAGTGGCATAAACAGTCGGATTAGAGAACGCAAGTAGAAAACGAGTTGATGTTTCTCAGAACTGTAAAAGCAAGCTTCTCTCCTACAGTAAATTTAACTTTCTAATAACTGATTTATAGTCACACATACTCTTTAAGATGTAACAGTCCCCAGCACCTAAAAAAGTGTTATACACCTTTTTGCATCAGCATCGGGAAGTTTAACTACCTAGTGGCAGTACCAATTAATATATTCGAGACCAGAAAACCAAAGCAAACAACGATTAAATGTCCCGCCCAAGATGGCAACTAAGAACCCAACCTTACTAATGCTGAACTACTACCACAGCTCACTGGTTTCACAATTCGTGCACAGGATTCCCTGTAAACACAAATGCAATTTACTAATCGTATGCAGCTTAAGTCTACGGGGCTTCCCTTTTCACTGTGTTTCTTCAACATGAAGAAAGAGACCACGAGTCCTCTACCCTAAAAAGTGCTTTTTACTTCCCCTTAAGGTAAAGACCACGTGTAGAGTGTACATTAACCTTGGCTATGAAGCACTGCAAAGGAGAGCTTGCTCCCGCCTCTGCATTTCCCACTTCGCGTCTTTGCCCTAGTGGTCCTCCCCTCACAGCTGGCGACCCTAAAGATTATTTATTCCTTGGAGAGAAACTGAGGGAGGCCGGAAGTGAGTGAGATCCAAAACCGAGAAAAAAGCAGCACTTAAGCACCGGGAAGCGATTCCCGCCTCTCTCCCAGGCGCTGTCTGGAGGCCTCAGGGCGCAGGAAGCTGAAATACAGGAGAGCGTTTTCACGACTTTGGACCTCAATCTGAATTCCCGATTTCACTCCAACGCCAAGTGCGGGCCGAAGCACTCACGCCACCACCCTCTGGGCACGCCAGTTTCGAGCTGAATCCAGGCTGGGAATAAGGGGAGATACCAGGCCTCTCAACCTGCGCACCACGGTGCGGCGGCGCCCGGGCCTACCGTCGCGACCAGAACGCAGACCCCAATCCCAATCGCCTCTCACAGGCCAGAAGCGTCTGTGGGCCCCAGACGACAGTGGTAGATCCGCTGACTTACGAAATTTTGTCAGAAATTACCTTTGAACTGGCCTTCTGAGATCCGCCTGGCGTTTTGTCCGCCATCTTGAGCTTTGCCCCTCCTTCGGCGGCAGCAGCAGCACGGGCGAGTCGAGCACCGAAAGAGCGGATCTCAGCGAAGCCCGCCAGAGGAGCCTGCAAGGCTGAATAGTCGACTGTCGAGATAGCGACCTTGGGGGAAGCCGCTCACGTGACTTCCGGTGTCAGTAATTTCCTCAGCCGCGCTCACTACGCTAGTTTTCCTGGGAGTCAGGGTGTTTGGTCACGTTATTGGGTCCGGGAATTCAGAGTATCTCCTTGTCCAGGGCCAGCTGATATTTCACTCTCTTATCCCAACGCCAACCCTTGACAGATGCGAACCAGTCGTATTTCCTTTGTGGGAAGGGAGCCGCTTTTTAAAGACGTGCACTGGCCATCTAGGGAGTAGCTTTTACTTCAACTCAAAATAGGACTGGAGCTGACCGGTGGCCTGGCGCTCGATCGACGGAAACGCTGTTCTCGCCACTTCGGCAGCTCCCACGCTTGCAGTCTGCTCATCTTAAGATGGTGAATGTTGACATACGGTTGCGCCCGAAAAGCCGAGAAGAGGAGCGTTTGACCCAACCTGAGGGTGATCCAGTAGACACTGTTAAGGGCGTCTGCAGAGTGGGTGCGCGTGGAGACAGTCAATGAGAGAAAATCGTAAATACAGACGGTGTTCTAAATCTAGCATGCATGTAAAGTTGTGTGACATTTTTAAAGATTACATTTTACACTTTAGTATTGTTTTCATTTTTAATCACATAAATGGGGGAGCATCATACTAAACTTTTCTGTACTTAGTACTTTTTTAAAAAGTTATTAATCAGGACCTAGATTCAAAGAAGGAAAGCTTGTTTGAGAAGACTATGCCTGAATCAGGCCAGGCAAGGAAAGAAAGGACATTCCAGAAAGAGGGAGTAATTGAGGTAAAAGCCTGTGGCATAAATTAGTACAGCCGGTCTTGCAGGTCACCTAAGCAGTCATTTTATTAGATCAGGTGTGGAGAGGAACGTGGGTGGACGGGGTGTGGGTGCAGGTTCACACAGCGCCCTGAGGTCACCATCGTGCTTAGGAGTTAGAATTCTATTCTCAGAATGAAGATCGGCCTTTAACAAGGTTGAAATGGTCAGATTTTTATTTTAAAGTATTGCTCTGTGGACTAGGGTGGGAGCGGAGGGCGTTCGTGGACCTCTCCCTAATTCATTTATTCAAAATATTTTTGAGCCCCGTTTTGTGTGTAAAAGCCTGCCCAAAGTGTTGTAGGGCTTACAGAGACAGATAAACATGCACTGTCTTCATATGCTTTAAAACTTAATGAGAAATGAAGGAGACAAGGAAACCGCAAACTAATACTATGCATAACTAAATTGATGCTGCAAGGAAGGATCAATAGCTGAGGGACCTCTGAAAGAAGTAATTAATTCTGAGAGTAAGAGTGAGGAAAAGAGACGGGGCGGGAGAGGGATTGTGGTCATAGAGAATAAAGCATTTGAACCGGCTCTGAAGAAGTAGAATTTTGTTGAATGGCGGGGGTGGGGAGCTAGGGAAGCACTTAGAACAGGATCCGACACAAGGCTGGCCCCTCAGGAAAGATTAACAGACTTACGTGCCAGTCACTAAGGAATCAGCAGGCCAGGCCTCCTATTCTGTATGAGGGTATGAAGGTAGAAGAACAGACAGTAAACAAGAAATGATCAGAAACTGACAAGTGCTACACATGAAATTAGAATGACTTGCACCCTCCAACGCAATTGAATTTACTTCCAGTGCTGGATTCTGTCATACTTTTTCAGTTCTGGGCCTCTTCCCTCAACCTTGCCCTGACCTCTCATTGAAGTATAATCCAATTCTACTCTTGGTGAAGATGTCCCTTCCTCCAGGAAGGCTTACAGTCCTCCCTCCCCACCAATCCTAAATGAGAGACCCTTCTTCTGTTTCCAAGGAACCTATACTTTCCCACTTTGAAGAGCTCAGCACACTAGATCTTAACTGGGTTTTGTTTTGTTGGGTTTTTTTGTTGTTGTTTTGCTTTTTGGTAAGGAGTCTCGCTCTGTCGCCCAGGCTGGAGTGCAGTGGCACAATCTCAGCTCACTGCAAGCTCCGCCTCCTGGGTTCACACCATTCTCCTGCCTCAGACTCCTGAGTAGCTGGGACTACAGGCGCCCACCATCACGCCCGGCTAATTTTTTTGTATTTTTAGTAGAGACGGGGTTTCACCATGTTAGCCAGGATGGTCTCGACCTCCTGACCTCGTGATTCACCCGCCTCGGCCTCCCAAAATGCTGGGTTTACAGGCGTGAGCCACCGCGCCGGGCCTAGATCTTAACTGTTTACAGTATAGGATTAGAAAGTGAAATCATCCACTGAGATGAAGAGAAGTGGGACTGGGTATGCCTTGTGGTGTTCTAACAATGCCACAGGCTGATTTTGTCACTAGAAAGTGAATATATGCGCCTGTAATCCCAGCACTTTGGGAAGCCGAGGAGGGCGGATCACAAGGACAGGAGATCGAGACCACTGTGAAACCCCGTCTCTACTAAAAATACAAAAAATCAGCCGGGCTCGGTGGCGGGCACCTGTAGTCCCAGCTACTCCGGAGGCTGAGGCAGGAGAATGGCGTGAACACGGGAGGCGGAGCTTGCAGTGAGCCGAGATGGCGCCACTGCACTCCAGCCTGGGCGACAGAGCAAGACTCTGTCTCCAAATAATAAGAATAATAATAATAATAAAGAGTGAATATATGCAGCTTTTCAGGCAAATCCCCAAAGTTCTACTCATTTTTAAAATAATTTTTACTAAATACTCCTAAAGAATTAAAAACAATGCAGACTTCTTTCTTTTTTATACCGTAAGCCCCAAAGCATGTCAGACAAATGTGATGTGACTAGAAATAATACATAGGCCTTTATTAAGGGTTAAGTACACTTTTAAAAGTTCAAAATCATGATCAGGTGCGGTGGCTCAGGCCTGTAATCCTAGCACTTTGGGAGGCCAACGCGGGCAGATCAAGGCAGGCAGATGGCTTGAGCCCAGGAGTTCGAGACCAGCCTGGGCAACACGGCAAAACCTCATTTCTACAAAAAAATATTTAAAAGTCAGCCAGATGTGGTGGCACACATCTGTAGTCCCAGACAGGAGGCTGAGGTGGCAGGACCACCAGAGCACTGGGAATCTTACCATTGCACTCCAGTCTGGGCAACAGAGTGACCCTAGCTCAGGGAAAAAAAAAAAAAAATTGAACATCACAATTATGAGCAAGAGTTCTTGATACATGAAATTCTGGCCCTATTACTCAAATTACAAATTCAGGAAAGTGAAATAGCATGAAAATAATCCAAATGGAATTTTATGCAATCTGAAAGATTAACAATTATTAGTGCTAAGGGACTACACATAAACAGTAAGAATCATGCAATTTACTGCAACTAGTATTACCTTTTTACAATTACACTAAAACCATGCCATTTTTCTCTTCCTGATGTGTTGATTCTCTGGTGCCCACACACCTGCCATTTGTTTTCAAGGCTTCTTCCTGCAGCAGATACATTCAAGAGAAATTACAAAGTAGTGCCATATATATGCAATACTGAGATGTTTTGTTTGATTCATTCAGGGAGATTTTTTTCTTTGAAATTTCAGCTAGCATTTTAAAACAGAGAGATTTTACATAAAACTCAGGGTTTCTAGCCTTTCTTGAAAAATGGGGAAGTCTGGCAACACTGGGGGACAATCCAGGTGATGTGGCCTGTAGTGACTTCTAGGGAAGGGAGCTATGCACACCAATTTAGCCACCCCCTCATCATACACAGTGGACAAATTCCCCATACCCAACCTGCTTGTAGGCATTTCAGTTTTCTAGTTTTGATGTACAGTGTAATTCTTAACTGGGGTGTTGATCAAAACATTACCAACCAGTTCCCCCAGGCATCAACCAGAACTGACTTATTAGTCAGGTACAGGAGGCTCAGTGCCTAGGGCTCACAATAATTTTTAGACCTCCCCACCAAAAATGTTTTGATTTCTTCAAGGAGGAAAAAAGTGGAGTGGAGAGAGTATTTAACAATACAAACAGCTGTAGAACCTGTGCATGCTAAAAGATAGAGACCTTAAAAAATGATTGCCCCAAAGCTACAACCTCCTGTATTGTGCCAATGGACTGCTCCTACTTGGTGGCATTTTCATTCTAGACAGTTTTTAAGCAGCTTTTCCCTGCTCTCTGGGCTTCAGGATATAGGTTGGTAAAAGGGACATTCCATTTGCTTTTTTGGCATTTATTGAGTTTCTAGTATGTGCTAGGCTCTGAAGAAAGAAGATAAAAAGAGAGACAACTAAAAATCAGACTTAATGTCTTCTGCTAAGAGAGATGCTAGCTGCTTCTAGGAATAATTAGGAAACAGCCTTTACAGAGGTGTGGTCAATATGGAATGGAAAATTCCTTCTGATGAACTTGACTGCCTGCCCCACACCCACCTCACAATGTAAGTGTTATGAGTAAGGTTTCAGTAGCAACACCAGCTGCTCCCCCTTTCACACACACACACACACAAATTACCTGACTCACTTATTGATTATATACAGATTCCTTTGACAATAATAATTAGCAGTGGCAGGCAGGCGCGGTGGCTCACACCTGTAATCCTAGCACTTTGGGAGGCCAAGGCAGGCCGATTGCCTGAGTTCATGAATTCGAGACCATCCTGGGCAACATGTGAAACCCGTTCTCTACTAAAATACAAAATAAATTAGCTAGGCATGGTGGCATGCACCTGTAGTCCGAGCTACTCCAGAGGCTGAGGCAGGAGAATTGCTTGAACCCAGGAGGCAGAGGTTGCAGTGAGCCAAGATTGCGCCACTGCACTCCAGCCTGGGCAACAAAGTGAGACTCTGTCTCTACAAAAAATGTCAAAAAGTACGTAGCCCAAGAATACACTGGCGCCATGATGAAAATATAGAAATTGCCATTCTGACTATGATCCTAGTGAGAAGGAAACCTTTACTGTGTAGGAATTATTTTATCAACAAGGTTAATAAAATCTAGGAGGGTCCAGATGGCGTACTGTGGAAATGGAAATTAGTGTTCCTGAGAGAGAGTGTGTGTGTGTGTGTGTGTGTGTGTGAGAGAGAGAGAGAAAGGAGGACTCAAGGTGCCTGTGGCAGGTCGTGAGAACCAGCACACAGCAAATCTGGGGAGCTCTCTCTTGCCATGGCCAGGCAACCCAAAGGTGGGCTTGACTTGGACCACCAAAGATAAGGCCTCACTTAACTTGTGACCTGGCTTTGGCCAGTGCGAAGCCTACATATCCCCATATTGACTGAAACGCATGAGACAAGACCAGGTAATATTAAAGGCGGGGTGGATAATTAAGTTACGAAAAGAAAATGAAAGAAGACTTTCCCTTATCAATTTCATCTGTTAATAACAAAAGTTGTTAGTAACAGTGGTCTTAAAACACATAAGGCTTTATTTTGACATTGCTATAGTGGTAAGATTCTATCAAAACAACATGGCATACCTTTCTTCTTTTTCAAGTTTTGTTCCATTTCCTTCACATTAACTTTGCGTATTTTCTGTTACTTTGTTAGGCATTTTGTCTTTTCTGTTGTTACTGTGGATATAGCAAGTTTTTGTATTTATGTATGTCCTAAATAAGCTGTTTATTGACAAATTAATGTTGTGTAATGTGTCTACCGAATTCTCATATTATTTACATAGGTTTTCAGTTTATTCCCTTGAACTTTCAGGTATACAATCATATTTGCAAATAATTACCAGTTTGCCTCCTCCTTTCCCATTTTTATACTTTTTTCTTGTATAATTACATTAGCCAATACCCCCGGAATAATGTTAAGTGTGGTGCTAATGAACATGCTTGTCTTTTTTTTTTTTTTTTTTTTTTTGAGACACAGTCTCGCTGTCGCCCAGGCTGGAGTGCAGTGGGGTGATCTCGGCTCACTGCAAGCTCTACCTCCCAGGTTCACACCATTCTCCTGCCTCAGTCTCCTGAGCAGCTGGGACTACAGGCGCCCGCCACCAGCTAATTCTTTGTATTTTTAGTAGAGACGAGGTTTCACTGTGTTAGCCAGGATGATCTCCATCTCCTGACCTTGTGATCCGCCCGCCTCAGCCTCCCAAAGTGCTGGGATTACAGGCATGAGCCATCGAGCCCGGCCAAACATGCTTGTCTCATTCCTGACTCTAATGAGATGCTTTTAGTATTTCTATGAGGATGAGGATAACTTTTTGGGTTGTACATTGAATTTTATATATATATATATTTAGCTAACTGTGGAACTGAATAGCATTTAAAATTCTCTTAAGAAAACTCAGGGATTGTGAGGATACGCCAAAGAATGCCCTGTTAGATGGTCAGACAGCCCTGTTAGAGGCACATTGTTAGAGGCTTTTGTCAAGAATAACCAGGACATCTCCATGACTTGGGAAAATAAGGGAACAAAGTAGAAATGTCCCACTCTGCACACCAGTGAGAATGGGCAGTGTGGAACACAGATTAGGAGGAGGACAGGTAGAAATCTGTATACTTTCCTATTGCTGCCGTAGCAAATTATCACAAAGTTAGTGGCTTATAGCAACACAGATGTATTATCTTACAGCTTTGGGGGTCAGAAATATAAAATGTACCACCAGGCTTGTGTTCATCTTGGAGCCTCTGAAGAAGAATCCTTTTCTTTCCCCTTCCCGGATTCTAGAATTTACCTGCATTCCTTGGTCTGTGGCCCTCTCCTCCATCAGTATCTTCTCTCTGACGCTTGCCTCCACCCTTATCTCTTCTCCACCTCTGCTCCCTCCCTCTTATAAGGACCCTTGTGGTTACATTGGCTCTACTATGACAATCCAGGATAATCTCCCATCTCAAGAGCCTTAACTTAATCACAGCTGCAAAGTCCCTTTGCCATGTAAGGCAATATATTTGCAGGTTCTGGGGATTAGGGTGTGGACATCTTTGGAGGGCCATTATTAAGTTTACCATGGGATCTATAATGAAGTTTCTGTTTTTGTATTTTGTCTCTGGCTGAAAGGACACAGCTTTGATCCCACCAGAGAACTGAGCTGGGAATGGTCCTAATAAATACAGTCATCTTTAATCAATTTAGTTCTGAAATTGTTATTGGGGAATTCAATGGGTAGAAGGTGTGGTTCCAGTGAGGATGGGATAAGACAGGTCCCTGTTGTCAAATGACTTGCGGGGAATAAAAGAGACAGATGTATCACAACAAGATTCTAAGAAGTACAGGCTGAAATTTTAGTTTGATTTGTTCACTGCTGCATCTGCAATGCCTAGAACAGAGTAAGCACCAGCAGGTACTCAATGAATATTTGTTAATGAATGAAATCAGCACCAAAAACAGTTTTATGGAAACACAGGAGAAGATTGGTTTGGGAGAAGTAAGGAAAGACCTAATGAAGGATACTCTAGAACCACTGGGAGTGTCTGTTCAGCTCTCAAGATTTCACCTCTGGGGTTAACTTCTGAGAGGGCAGGATGAAGACCTTAGCACAGTGTTACCTCACTTAAAAAAAATGCCAATTATGCTAATTTGAAACAGACTTAAAAGTCTCCCTTCAAGTACCAATTGTGAAATAATACAGATGCCCTTTCATGCCCAATTTTTGCTTTTTTTTTTTTTTTTTTTTTTTTTTTTGCTGTTCAAGAATTGAGTAATTTCTATGCAGGCAGGCATAGAAATTACACACATCATTTACTATTTTGCCACGTGGTGTCGCTGCTGCCACTGGTAAACAGAACACCCACCTTTGGTACATTTTCTGTGAACACAGTGATCTTGGTGCTCTTGCCACATTTGTTACAATTCAGACTCTAATTTCCTGTTGTTGTCAACCAAGCTTTCCTTGAGCAATTATGCTTGTCCTGGTGCTGAAAAACGTGCTAAAAAATAGAGAGGAAGTTAAATGTAATTTTTAAAAATCATGGCATACTGTGTTGTTCATTTACTAGAAAACAGTATGCAAAATATCAGGTCTAACAAAAATACGAGAAATAACTTTAGAGATCTCTCTACAGTCAGGCTTGCTCTGTTTCAGGAGGTCAGGGATGCCACTGAATCCCAGCACCTTGCACAATGCCTAACACAGAGTAGACAAAAAATAAGTATTTGTTGAATAAAAAATGAACATGGAAAAAGATGACTGCCCTATAGCTCCCAACCATATTACCTCACCTTTACCCCTACACAGAGACTAACAGTAAGTTTCTGAAATCGAATTCCAAATTCTTAGGATAAGGTTCTGAATAGTCCAGCTGTGGCTAACCGCTCATTTTTGGTCTCATCAGTTGTGCTCAAAGAAAGTCCAAATGGCCCTCAGAGGCTCGCTGTGGAATAAGTGAAGATTTCAACGGTGGGGCAAAACTGTCGATTCTATGAATAATAGATTTCAGATATATATACAACTACTTTTCAAATGTTTGGAGATGCTGCTGTGATTGATATGCCATAATTTCTCATTGTGATAAATGTATCTAACTTAAAATGTACCCTTTTAGCAATTTTAAGTGTACAGTTCAGTGGCTTTAAATACATTCACATTCTTGTGCAACTGTGTCTGGAATTGGTGGGTTCTTGGTCTCACTTCAAGAATGAAGCTGTGGACCCTCACGGTTAGTGTCAGAGTTCTTAAACATAGTGTGTCTGGGGTTTCTTCCTTCTGGTAGGTTGGTAGTCTCACTGGCTTCAGGCGTGAAGCTGCAGACCTTCGCGGTTAGTGTTATTGTTCATAAAGGTGGTGTGTCCAGAGTTGTTTGTCTATCCCTGTGCATTCGTGGTCTCCACAGGGAGTGTTACAGCTCATGAAGGCAACATGGACCCAAAGAGTGAGCAGCAGCAAGATTTATTACGAAGAGCAAAAGAACAAAGGCTCCACATCCTGGAAGGCGATCCAAGCGGGTTGCTACTGGTGGCGCCAACAGCCTGGTTTTATTCCCTTATCTGACCCCACCCACATCCTGCTGATTGGTCCATTTTACAGAGAGATGATTGGTCCGTTTTGACAGGGTGCTGACTGGTGTGTTTATAAACCTTGAGGGAGACATAAAAGTTCTTCAAGTCCCCACCAGATTGGCTAGACAGAGCAGTGATAGGTGCATTTACAAACCTTGAGCTAGACAGAGAGTGCTGACTGGTGTGTTTACAAACCTTGAGCTAGACACAGAGCACTGATTGGTGCATTTACAATCCTTTAGCTAGACATAAAAGTTCTCCAAGTCCCCACCAGATTAGCGAGATACAGAGTGCTAATTGGTGCATCCACAAACCCTGAGCTAGACATAGAATGCTTATTGGTGCATATACAATCCTCCAGCTAGACATAAAAGTTCTCGAAGTCCCCACCCGACTCAGGCGCCCAGCTGACTTCGCCTAGTGGATCCCTGCTGGGGCAGCAGGCGGAGTGGCCAGCGCAATGCCCCCGCACTCTTCAGCCCTTGGGCGGTTGGTGGGACCCCGTGGAGCAAGGGGCGGCACCAGTCAGGGAGGGAGGCCGGGGAGGAGGGAGGCAGGGGGAGCAGAAATATTGATATGGAAGAGGGGCAGGGACGTGCTGGGAAGGGAAGGGCAGGTTCCTGGTGAGGGCTTATCCCCCGGACCTGTACTCACGGACCTAGGTGAGGACAGGCATTTTTGTTTTCCTGTCCAAATGTTGCATTTCCCACGACCACCTTGGCCCCACCATGCCCCCATCCTGTGCCTATAAAAACCCCCAAGACCCTAGCACGAAGGCACATAGGCAGCTGGATGTCAAGAGAAGCACATCAGCTGAGGAACACACAGGCGGCTGGACTTTCAGAGGAAGGCACCGACAAGAAGCAGCATGCCACCAACTGGCAGAAGCAGAAGGGCCTGGAGTTTGGCTGGGGCAGCGGGAGGAGAGCCCAGGCCACAGAGCAGCCTGACTCCAGGGAATACTTTCCCACCCCATTCCCCTTATAACTTCCCCCTTCTGCTGAGAGCTGCCTCCACTCAATAAAACCTTGCACTCATTCTCCAAGCCCAGGTGTGATCCGATTATTCTGGTATACCGAGACAAGAACCCAGGATACAAAAAGTCCTCTGTCCTTGCAACAAGGTAGAGGTCTAATTGAACTGGTTAACACAAGCCGCCTATAGGCGGCAAAACTAAACCAGCACAGGGTAGCACATTGGGACTTCAGGAGCTGTAAACATTCATCCCTAGACACTCCCATGGGGTTAGAGCCCCACAACCTACATGTCTGTATGCTGCCCTAGAGATCTGAGCAGCGGGGCACTGAAGAAACGAGCCACTCCCCCCTCACACGCCCTGCAAGGGGGACAAGGGAACTTTTCCCATTTCAGTATCTTCAGAGGAGAGGAATTCGTGTTGTGGTTCATTTGTTTTGTTTTGTTTTGTTTTTTGAGTCAGAGTCTCGCTCTGTCGCCCAGGCTGGAGTGCAGTGGTGTGATCTTGGCTCACTGCAAGCTCCGCCTCCCGGGTTCACGCCATTCTCCTGCCTCAGTCTCCCCAGTAGCTGGGACTACAGGAGCCCACCACCGCGCCCGGCTCATTTTTTGTATTTTTAGTAGATCTGCGGTTTCACCTTGTTAGCCAGGATGGTCTTGATCTCCTGACTTTGTGATCCACCCGCCTTGGCCTCCCAAAGTGCTGGGATTACAGGCGTGAACCACCGTGACTTCATGAGCTGTAACACTCCCTGTGGAGACCACGAATGCACAGGGATAGACGAACAACTCTGGACACACCACCTTTATGAACAATAACACTAACCGCGAAGGTCTGCAGCTTCACGCCTGAAGCCAGTGAGACTACCAACCTACCAGAAGGAAGAAACCCCAGACACACTATGTTTAAGAACTCTGACACTAACCGTGAGGGTCCACAGCTTCATTCTTGAAGTGAGACCAAGAACCCACCAATTCCAGACACAGTTGCACAAGAATGTGAATGTATTTAAAGCCACTGAACTGTACACTTAAAATTATTTTTTGGGAAAAAGGAATGATGCCAATTAAAATCATCCTCCTGGATTACTTAAGCCCAGGAGTCTGAGGCTGCAGTGAGCTACGATCACAGCACCGCACTCCAGCCTGGGCAACAGAGCAAGACCCTGTCTCGAAAAAAAAGAAAAAATACTCCTCCTGGAGAAGAGCAGACCTGAGGAAGCTATGGGAGCTGTTGACAAGGAACAAAAACTTTTTCCTTGTGACCACTTAGAGAAGAAAGCTTTGGCAAGAGACACAAAGCAACAGATTTTTTATTTCAGCCCAAAGTACAAAATAATTTTTTAAACTCTAAATCTTTTTCCTTGTTTAACAAGGGAACAATCTACCTTAATGAAATGAGTATTTGTGTATGAAAACACATAGACGCTGACTGATTGTAGAAAGGATTTCAGAATTTGGGGAAAAGCTGCAGCATTTAAGCTAAGTGTGAGTTATAAGACTTCTTTTTACCCCCAACATTCTCTGTTTTTCTAATGACTGAAACATCAGTTAAAAAAAAAAAAGTCAAAAGTGGCCACAGTTGTAAAGTTTCAAAAGTAAGTAATTAATCAGCGTAAACTTGCTTTGCTATCTGTTTTAGTTTGTTTTCACACTGCTGTAAGTAACTTCCCTGACACTGGGTAATTTATAAAGGAAAGAGGTTTAATTGACTCATAGTTCCACATGGCTGGGAAGGCCTCAGGAAACTTACAATCATGGCAGAAGGGGAAGTAGGCACAACTTACACGGCACCAGGCGAGAGATTAATGCTGCAAAAGGGGAATTTCCAAACACTTCTAAAACCATCAGCTCATGTGAGAACTCCCACACCATCATGAGAACAGCATGGGGAAAACCTTCCCCATAATCCAGTCACCTCCCACCAGGTCCCTCCCTCAACACTTGGGCATTACAGTTGGACATGAGATTTGAGTGGGGACACAAAGCCAAACCATATCACTATCTATTAGTGCCATATCCTCCAGATGAAGTTGGAATCTGATATGCTATCTATTGAATGTTGTTAAGAAAGCCACACAACTCTTAGAGGGGGAAACATTATCTAAGAGTGTAGGGACAGGAGCCACAAGAGATCACCAGGCATACTTGGGCCTAAACTAAAGGGTCCCACCTCTCATTTGTATATTGAACTAGGAAAATACCCTGATAAATCCAGATCAAAATTATGCAGATATCAGAGCCCTGTTCCATTTCTGGTTAATAAGAATTAATTACTCCAATTTGTCCGGTTTACTGGACTTTGAATTTTAGTTTTTCTCCTGTTGATTTCTCTTTTCCTTTTTCATTAAAACTTGTGGGAAAATGCTTCAAGAAGCTGTGGGTAAGTAGACAATTCTTATACTTCATAGTTGGAAAATAAATTGGTACAACCTCCCTTGAATGTCTATTTGGCCATAGCTATCCAAATGTGAAGTGCTCATACCCTTTAACCCAGCAATTCTACTTGTAGGAATTTACCTTCTAGATGCACTCTCACACAGGTAAAGAAGGTGTGCAGCAAAAGACCAAAAATGCCCTTAATATCCATCAATATGGGACTTTTAAGAAGGTTTGGTATGGCATGCCCGAAGAATGCTCTGTGTAGAGGTGGGGCTGAAATGCCATGCCACTGTTGGAAGAATGAGGGAGCTCTTTCTGTACTGACTTAGAAATTGCTCCAAGATACACTATCACATGACAAAAGCAAGTACAGAACCTTTTTTTTTTTAAGGCATCTATGGATATATCTTACACAAGTATGTGGCAGGCAGCTTCTAAGATGGTCCCCAGTGATCTCCTGCTCCTGGTGTCCATGCCCGTATTTAATCCTCTCCCCTTGAGTATGGTTCGACCCAGGAATTTGCTTCTAACAAACAGAACACAGCAAATGTGATAGGATATCACTTCCGAAATTAGATTACCAAGAAACTTTGGCTTCTAGTCTTGCTTGCCTTTTCTGGCTCTTCTCTCTTATTCACTTGAGGAAGCCAACTGTCATGCTGTGAGATGTCCTATGGAGAGGACAGTGTAACAAGAAACTGAGGGAAGCCTCAGGCCAAAAGCCAGTGAAGAAACAAGGCTCTCAGCCCAACAACGTGTGAGGAACTAAATCCTGCCAAGAACCCCCTGAGTGAGCCTGACAGCAGATCCTCCCGAGCTGAGACATGAGCTGACTGCAGCACCAGTTGACAGCTTGACTACATCCTTGGGAAAGCCCCAGCGCTGGGGGCCTAGCTAAGCTGCTGCATTCCTCACCCACAGAAAATGTGAGATAATAAATGTTTGTTGTTTTGAGCCACTAAGTTCTGGGTAATCTGCTACGTAGCGGTAGATAGCTAATATAACGTGTATTTGTTTATGCATATACACAATATATTTCTTTAAAAACTGGCAACTGTGCTTGCCACTAGGGAAGGCGTCTTTAGCTTCTGAGGGTCAGGGGTGGGAGGAAATTTACTTTTCACTCCCCATTCTTTCGTCTATTTTAATACATTGTTTATTCAACAAACAGACAAATAGGTCAATACTTTTTTGTTTTTGCAAATAGAGAAAAATCATTATTTTATAAGATGAACAATTTTTTTGATATGCCATGGTTTCATATGAGGACAAAAGCCACACTGAAACAACCAATTAAGTTATCCACATAACTGAATCTAGACTTTGAAAAATTACATTTGATCTGTGTATTTGGCTCAGGAGAGGTGGATTGTAAATCATTTTCTTTAACCACTAGAGGGCACACTGCATTTGGTTGTCTTTCAATTTCATGTCACTGAAATGTGTACTACAAGAGAATGTCAAAGAGTAAGAGAAATGTGCTTTTCTCCTTTTTTCTTTTTTTTGCTGGAGTGCAATGGCGCGATGTCGGCTCACGACAACCTCCGCCTCCCCCTGGCTCCCCCTGCCCTGGGTTCAAGTGATTCTTCTGCCTTCATCAGCCTCCCAAGTAGCTGGGATTACAGGCGTGAGCCACCATGCCTGGCCGAAATGTGCTTTTTAAATGTAAATATTTTAGAAAAAAACTTTCATGAACGTAATCATAAACATTTAAGTATGAAGAAAAAGACAAAGTAGAGGGAAAAATAATTCTTCAAACCTAAAAACTGGTAAATCCAGATACTGTAGTTGACAATCATATAAATGAATACATTTTTCTTTTCAGTTACTAAGTGGAAAGAGAGTAATTCTGAGTCTCTAGGAAGCAAAAACAGTTGCAGCAACAGGAAGAGCTGTATGGTGAAGTGCAGGCAAAGACACCGTATGGAGCTGTGATAAGAGGAAATTCATACATAAAGAGAAGTTTTAAAACGTCTTATTTTATTTGGTTGGTGATATATTTATATCATAAAATTAAAAAGGCACAAAATAAGTATACAGTGAGAGATAGAGTCAGCCTTCTCCCTACAATGCATTTGCCCTCCTTTGAAGTTACCACTGTTCCTGAATACATCCTTCAAAAAAAATCGATACATTTGCAAATATATAAGTTGGCAAATATATTGAGTTTTTTTGCCCCCACAGAAATGGCAGTGTGCTACATACATGGTTATTTTCTTTTTCTAAACTTACCAATAGAGATCCTTCTACATCTGCACATAGAGATCTGTCTTATTATTGTTAGCAGCTGTCTGCTTTAAAGTTATATTATTTAATAATTTGATTGAAATGATACCCATAATTTATTTAATCAGTCTCTATAAATTGACATTTAAGTTGACTCCAGTCTCTTACTTTTGTAAACACTACTGCAATGGATGCCCTTTTACATATATCATTTTGCACTGTATATCTGTAGGATAAATACTGGGATTGAGTCAGAGGATATACACAATTAAAGTTGTCACAGACACTGCCAATTTGTCTCCCATAAAGGTTGTGCCAATCAAATTCCCAACCCCTTGTTTTCCCATACCTTGCCCCACATCGTTTGAACCTGATTTTTTTTTCTTTTTTTAATCTTGGCCAATCTGCTAGGTGAAGAATGGTATGTCCTTATATTTGCTTTATGTTTCTCTTATTATAAGTTAAGCACCTTTTCATGTGTTTAAGAGAAGGGCTTGTCTTAATCAGGCCAAACTTTACTATAAAAAGGGTGAAAATGTTAAGGTATTATTAGCCAAGTTAAGACCAGAGGGAGAAGTACATTTTAATGAGGGAAAAGAGATCCAGGGAAAGTCCTGAACTATCCTCATGACAATGCCCTCTGCATCACTCCTCCACCCCTCTACCTGGCCAGGCCCATACTACCACCTTCTGGGCTGGAACCCTAGTCCCTTGGCAGAGCCCATGACAGTTCTCCCCATCAAGCTGAGATAAGACCAAATGCCACCTGGGACCAAAATGTATAAATGTGAGGCCATCATCTCCAAAATGCCTTTTAACCTCATAATCCTCAGGCCTGCTTTGACCTGATGCCCCTCTCAACCTTTTCCCTGTACTTTTTTAGATCAACTCTGTCCAAAAGGAATATAATGTGAGCCACATACCTAATTTTAAGTTTTCTGGTAGCTATATTTTAAAAAGTAGAAACAGTCGTAATATAAATAAAATATATAGATACACTATATCTAAAACATTTCAACTTCTAATCAGTATTAAAAATTATTGACATATTTTACACTCTTTTTATACCAAGTCTTTGTAATCCACTGTATATTTATTTATACTCACAGCACATCTCGGTTCAGACTAACCACATTTCAAGGGCTCAACAGCAGCATGTGGCTAGACCTGCACTGTCTAACTGAACTTTCTGCAATAATGGAAACATCAGATCCTTGTCTCCACATATATTCAGTCTGTCCCAGGAGCACTTCCGCCTCATATATTCAGACTGTCCCAGGAGCACTTTTCCTCGTGTTATGTCAATAGGATCCTGGCACTCTCCTAGAATCCAAAGGTCACTCTTTGGGCATTTCTAGTGGAGACCACTTATTCTTCCACACCCCATATTACCAGTCCCAGTTCCTCAGGCACTTCAGTTTAGATGTGAGACTGTGAGAAACATAATTAAACATGTAGCTATTTAAATTAAATTTAATTAAAAATTAAGTTCTTCAGTTGCACTAGTAAAATTTAAATGCTCAAGAGCTGCATGTAGCCAGTGGCCACTATACTGGACAGTCCAAGTCTGGACTATTTGTCTTGCACTATCAGATAAAAGTCCTCTCTCCTGCCATGCAGATCAGCTCTAGAAGCTCCAGCCATCCCTTCTAGAAGTCATAGAGCTGCCTCAGTTGATAAAGAATTCTAGAGGCTCCCCCTCATTATTTGTAGCCTTCAGAGCTGCCCTCAGTGTCTTACCCCAGCTCCCAGCATCACACTGGGGCTTTTGAACATCTGTGTACATCTAGTTAACAGCCTGGCTGAACATTTCTTGTACGTCCTGAACTCCAACCTCACTTTCATTCCATTTCAGTCACCAACTCCCAGAATCTGGGAGTTGATCTGAACCTTGATCTGGTCATCGCCAGACAATACCAACCCCAGAAAGCTTTTTTATTCCTTTTTTTAATAAGTGATTAACAAGTAGTGCATACTACATTCTTCTTGGGGGAAAAAAAAATGAATCATGCAGCTAAAGGGAAAGTCCCTCTTGGCCATCCTAACCCCACCATTTCAGGCCCCCCTCTCAAGCCCTTCTTCTGAGCCCATTCCCCGTGTTTTTCTAGACATAGATTGAGCATGTGCACACTGTTCTGCTATTTGCTTGTTTTTCTGAGCAATATGTCTTGCAGACCTTTTCATGTCAGTATATGCAGATCCACCTCTTCCTCACTGTATGCATATGGTGGGTAATACATTTATATGGTTAAAACCGGAAAAAGAATAAAAAGATGTGCAATGAAAAGTTTCCCTCCCCATTCCTGTTCCTTGTCTACACAGTTCTCATACTGGTTTCCTAGGTAACCACCGTCATTTGTTTCTTATGACAAATAATTATTCTTCATGCATTTCCATCAAATATGAATATAGGTTATTTTTCCCCATTCTGCACACAATTTATGCATATTTTATGGCACTGTTCTGCAGCTTGAAGTGCCTTTCCACATCTTTCAGAACATCTATTAGAGCATCTTTGTCCTTTTTACAGAGGCATGGTATTCCCCTGATGGCTATACTATAATTTAACCAGACCCCGTCAATGGAGTCTTGGTTTGTTTCCAATGTTTACTATTACAATCAGTGCTATAATAAAGAACCTTGTGCCTATGTTACTTTCCATGTATGTAAATACGTCTGCAGCATAAAGTCCCCAAAGGAAAACTGCACCGTCAAAGGGTATTTGAATAGCTAATTTGGATACATTTTGCCAAACTGCCTTCCACAGGAGCTGTGCCAATTTATACTCCATCGGTGCGTATCTTGGTCTTTTTTGTTTGTTTTAGAGATGGAGTCTCGCTCTGTCACCCAGGCTGGAGTGCAGTAGTGCAATGACAGCTCACTGCAGTCTCAAAGTCCTGAGCTCAAGCAATCCTCATCTCAGCATCCCTAGTAGCTAGGACTACAGGCGCATGCCACCACATTCAGCTAATTTTTAAGTTTTTTTGTAGGGATGCGTCTTGCTATGTTGCCCAGGCTGGTCTCAAACTTCTGGCCTCAAGTGATCCTCTTGCCTCAGCTTCCCAAAGTGCTGGGATTCCAGATGTGAGCCACAGTGCCTGGCCTATCTTGGTCTTTTTAACTGCTGCATAATATTCCCAAGTATAGAGAATACACCCCAAAGTGTCTAGGGCCCTCCTACTGATGCAAGACATAAGGTTGTTTTCAACTGTTTTATTACAAGCAATGCTACAATAAATTCTCTTATATGTGCTTCCTTGTGCATGTATTTCTCTTGAATAATTAAAGAAAACGAAGAGAGCAAAGGAAGCAGCTGGTGGAAAGGCTTTCAGGTGGAACAGAGCTCAGAGAGAGAAGCATGAGGGAGCCTTTGTGGCTAGAGCCAGGGAGTAGTGATGGGGAAGTCAGAGTCTTCAGGGCAGATGTAGGGGCAGGGGTTGGAATAGGGCATGGAGGCCATGGTAAGGTTTTGCAGTTTATTCTAAGGTCAAAATTATCAGATTTACATGTTAGAAGACCACTGGCTGCTGCATGGAAGATTTTTAAAGGGAAGGGGTGAAGGCAGGAGACCAGGCAATCTGAGAACAGGCACCAGCGGCCTGGCTGAGGTGAAATGAATAAATCCTTAGCAGGTTGCACCAAATGGGAAGTAAATGTAACAGGAAGTGTCCTGCTCCCAACAGAGACCACTGAGAGGAGTCTGCGGAGTGAAATGATAGACACAAGAATCAACAAGACAGACACAGCCTCTGCCCTCTTACTCTTTAAGAAGGGATACAGAGATTAAGCAAATAATTGCAGGTATAAACAACAGTCCACCTACAGTGTGACAGGGAATAGAGAATAGAGGCTTTGAAGTTAGATTGCTCTGCATTTCTAACTCTCCTCCCCAACTTGCAAGCTGTGTTCCTTTGGTCAAGTCAGTCTTTCTCTCTTTCTTTCTCTCTCTCTCTCTCTCTCTCTCTCTCTGTGTGTGTGTGTGTGTGTGTGTGTCCCTCTCTTTTTCTCCCTTCCCCCCAATCCAGCCCTCCCTCCTCTCCTCTCCCTCTCATCTGATTTCTTCATCTGTAAGGGTTAGTGAGAGGATTAAATGAGATCATTTTTGAAAAGCACCTAGCACTGGTAAAAAGGAGATAATTATATTGGGTGAATGAATGGAAAAAACCTTCCCCTTTATTTACCATCTGTCTTCATGTGCCCCTGTCGGCCATTCCAGGCAATCATTTTGATTCTAAATTCCTACTACCTCCTCCAACTACAGAATGTGGTTATCAGTGGAGTCAACGGGTTCACTAGCTCCTTGCATGTGGTTTTGCCAAAATCATGAGTTACCAACTAATGCAAATTAATTGTTTACACTCCTTTGGGTTTATTCTTTTCCCAGTGTTATTCTTTTTAAAAATAAACAAAATTATTTCTTTTCCCTTTTCCCCCCTTTTATCACGAAATTTGAAATAGACTAGGAATAGTAGATGGAAGAGTTCATTTATTTGATTAATGGATACCAAATTATTATGGTTAAGTTTTTTGTTTCAGACCACAGCTCCATGGGGACATTAATAAATGTGATTGCTTTTGCTAGAATATTCGTTAATCCTGTGGTTTAGTGTGCTGATAATGGGACATGCTGCTCCACTGACTTTTAATGAGCTTATTCCACTAGATAGCAGAAAAGCAACAAAAATAATTTTACAAACATATACATGTTTAGAGGAGATTTTAAAACTCTATCTCCTTATGCTTTCAGTATATTTAAATTTCACCAAGGTGTACGTAAATGTAACTTCTTTTTCCTTTTCTTACAGGCTTTTTTCGATAGATCTTTTTTAAATTTAAAATAAAAATCTGAGGAATAGTTGCTACGGACTGAATGATGTCCCCCACAAAATTCCTATGATGAAGCTCTAATCCCCAGGTGGTTGTATTTGAAAATAGAGCTTGTAAGGAAGTGATAAAGGTTAAATGAGGTCATATGCGTAGGGCTCTGACGCAGTAGAGCTGGTGCCCTTATAAGATGAGGAAAAGACCCCAGAGCTCTCTCTCTCTGCCCTGTGAAAAGGCAGCTGTCTGCAAGCCAGGGAGAGAACCCCCTTGGAAACCAACCCAACCAGACTTTGATCTGGGACTTCTAGGCCCTAGAACTGTGAGAAAATAAATACCAGTTGTTTAAACCACCCAGTCTACGGTACTTTGTTACGGCAGCCCTAGCTGACAAGTCCTAAAACAATATGATTTAGTCTGAGCTATTGGGATGTTAAAAGACTTCATCTGGCTTGAATGCCTTAATTAAGATAACTTGTTTTTAGCAGTTATGGGGCTCTGCCTCCTTTGTGAGTATATAATTCAAAACTGACAAAGTAGTATGATGACAAAAGACACAGTGCCTGTTGATTCAGGTTTTATCCACAATTGTAAGTGAAACAATGTCATTTACAAAATCATTAGGGCTTTCCACTCTAGGACAATAGGTTTCCTAGTGTCAAATCAAATGTTAACTCTCATATTTACCTCTGATATCATCCTCTTCCCTCATACAAATCTATATAAAGTAATGCATGCATATGTAGGGCTGTTTTTTCCCTGTTTCTTATTTAACAACATGAAATTAAAGCCTTCTGGCTCAAGAGAGTGAACCGAGCATATGCACTTGCCCCCTGTTGTTCCAGACACCATCACTGTGTAGATATTTCTGATAGTTTTAAAAGTGGTAGGGGTGGATAAAATTAAAACATCAAAGAGAACAGAAGAGAAAGCAACCAATGGACAGTATATTTCTGGAAGACAGATAAAACAAAGCAGAGAAAGCCAAAGCCCAGGATATACCCAGGAGGAGGATGCAGAGAAGGTTGGCAGAGAACCCTTGCAACAGTGTTTTACAAGGACACCACATCTAAATGGTTTAGCATGGTGTAATTGCTCAATAAATGTTAACTGTTATGTCACTATTCTGGAACTGGTTTTTGTCACTCAAGGTCAACACAAATATACATGTAATTTATTATTTAGTAGAGTTATATAATATTCCATAACTTGTTCATCCATTTCCTTATTTAAGAACCCTTCAATACAAAAATTAGCCGGGCATGGTGGCACGCACCTGTAATCCCAGCTACTCGGGAGGCTGAGGCAGGAGAATTGCTTGAACCCAGGAAGCCAAGGTTGCAGTGAGCTGAGATCATGCCATTGCACTCCAGCCTGGGCAACAAGAACGAAACTACATCTCAAAAAACAAAACCAAAAACCCTTCAGATTATTTTGTGGGTTTTTTTCCTGAGCATGTGGTCTACAAAAAAAAAAAGGAACAACAACAACAACGAAAAAAATTGCAAGAAATTTCTTTATGCATCTACCCTTTAATTGTTGGAATTTTTTATTTCTGGATTTTCAAAAGTGGAACTGCTGGCTCAAAAGGAAGGTGCAAGTTTAATTTTATTGATTTATCTACTGATTTAACTTTCCCAAGGATTGTGGCAGGTCAAACTCTCACCAGCAACGCTGAGGAAAGCCTGTCTGTTAGTCCACTTGCCGTGGACTGTCTCCAGCAAACTGAGATTATATATCTACCCTCAAGCTACGAAGATACAAAACTGAGATGTGAGCCCAAGCAATCTCACTCTGGACCTTACTCTTCTAAATATTCATACAAACAGCTAATTATGCCAACAGCATTTAACAAACATCCTTTTCCACTTAATTGAAACACAAACTTCATGATTGTCTTAGCCCATTTGTGTTGCAATAAAGGAATACCTGAGGCTTGGTAATCTATAAAGAAAATAGATTTATTTGGCTGACAGTTCTGCAGGCTCTACAAGAAGCATGGCGCCAGCATCTACTTCTGGCAAGGGCTTCAGGAAGCTTTCGCTCATGGTGGCAAGTGAAGGGGAGCCAATATGTGCAGATATCACACGGCGAGACAGAAAGCAAGAGAGGAGGAGTAGGGGCCAGCTTCTTTCTAACAATCATTTCTTACAAGAACTAACAGAGCAAGAACTCACTCATTACTGTGAAGACAGTACCACACCGTTCATGAGGGATCTGCCCCTGTGACCCAAAACATCTCCCAGTAGGCCTCGTCTCCAATATTGGGATCAAACATGGGAATGAATATCCAGACTACATCAATGATACAAGTTCTCAAATACAATCAGTCTGTCTCTGGATTCTATTGCAGTTGAGTCGCAATTATATTGTTTTGATTTTAGTAGTTTTATAGTAAGTGTTATTCTCTCTCCAGTAAGGCAGGAGCTCCCTCACTACTCTTCTAAATTTATCCAATAAATCTTTGCATATTTTTATTCCATACAAACACTTAAATCATTTGTCCAGGTCCAAAGAAAATATATCTGCATGTCTTGACTTGGATTTCATTAAATGTGTTTGTTATTAAGAATTGATATGTATGTATTAAATCTCTCTATCCGTGAATATGGTGTAATGTTCTATTTATTAGGTTCTTCAATAAAGTATTAAAGTTTTCTTTTAATACAATTCTTGTACCTTTATCATTGAATTTGTTCTAAGTTATTTTATAATTCTGTCACTATTGTAAATGTGTTATTTCCCACCATATCTATTTAGACAATTGTTAATATAAAAGAAAGCTAACAATTTGGGCATATTTATCTTGTATTCAGCAATTGGGCTGAAATCTCTAATTGTTCTCATTGCTTTTAGTGAAGTCTTTTACATTTTCCAGGTATAATGCAAAAAGTTTATCCTTTTTTCCAAAAATTACATCAGTTGTTAAATTTATGGAAAGGAAGTCTTATTACATTAGTTAAAGCCTTCAGAAGATATTGAATAATAGTGGTGAATGCAGATATTCCAGCTTTGTCCTTGATTTTAATGGCACTAGCTTTAATTTTTCATGCCGTCATATGATGTTGCTGATTGTAATTCATAGTCTTTAACAGGTTTCGGTAGTTTTCTTCTGTTCTTATACTTGGAATTTTTATTTGAAAATCTACTTAATTTTGTTTTATTTTTCATCTGTTGCCATAATGACATTATCACTTGGCAATATTCTAGATGGTGTTGATATATTTCCTAATGTTACAGAACACTACAATTCTTTTTTTTTTTTTTTTGAGACGGAGCCTCTTTCTGTCGCCCAGGCTGGAGTGCAATGGCCGGATCTCAGCTCACTGCAAGCTCCGCCTCCCGGGTTCACACCATTCTCCTGCCTCAGCCTCCCGAGTAGCTGGGACTACAGACGCCCATTACCTCGCCCGGCTAATTTTTTGTAGTTTTTAGTAGAGACGGGGTTTCACCGTGTTAGCCAGGATGGTCTTGATCCCCTGACCTCGTGATCCGCCTGTCTCGGCCTCCCAAAGTGCTGGGATTACAGGCTTGAGCCACCACGCCCGGCCAGAACACTACAATTCTCGATAAGCACTACGTGATCATTCCTATGCGCCTCGAACCATTCCAGACCATGGAAAAAGACAGAAAGCTCTTTAGTTCACTGTATGATTTTGCCATGTCCTTAATACCGAAACCTACCACAAAATACATAACACAAAAATGGTAAAACAATCTTACTTATAAAGATCAAAGTAGGCCGGGTGCCGTGGCTCATACCTTTAATTCCAGCACTTTGGGAGGCTGAAGTGGGAGGACTGCTTGAGCCCTGGAGTTCAAGACCAGCCTGAGCAACATAGCAAAACTCCATCTCTACTTTCTATAATTAAAATAAATTAAATTTTAAAAAGATAGAAGTAAACAATTTTAAATAAAATATTAGCAAACAAAATCCAGCAGTGTGTTAAAAAATGATATGAGAGCATAATTAGAAAACCAAGAGATTCAACCAAGAAAAAATGAAAGAATTTGAAAAAATGGCTCGATATATGATACATACCAAAATCTAAGAGCTTTTCTACACACTAACAATAACCAGTTAGAAATGGAAATATATCCTATCCATACAACAGTTTCACATTTTAAGAGAATTTTTAGAAAAAAAATTATTTTGTTATGTGAAACATAATCTTGAAAATGGAAAGTTAACATGGGTGGAGCACTGCCTGCTGTCTAATGATTAATTCATGGAAGACCATTTGGAGATAGAGCCCTGGATGCATCACTGACTCATCAGGTCTCCATTCCTTCAGCTGGGACAAGTGCACCAGCTGAATTCAAAAAACAATCCTGTAATTTCCCAGAAAATATTAAGTTTCATTTCAAAAAAGAATTCATGGGCTTAATTTTGTTCAAGTGGCTGATGTTCACTTTAACAGTCTGTTTAAAGTTGGGTGGTCAGGCCGAGCGTGGTGGCTCACACCTGTAATCCCAGCACTTTGGGAGGCCGAGGCGGGGGGATCACGAGGTCAGCAGATCGAGACCATCCTGGCTAACATGGTGAAACCCCGACGCTACTAAAACTACAAAAAAATCAGCCGGGCATGGTGGCGGGCACCTGTAGTCCCAGCTACTCAGGAGGCTGAGGCAGGAGAAAGGCGTGAACCCAGGAGGCAGAGCTTTCAGTGAGCCGAGATCACGCCACTGCACTCAAGCCTGGGCAACAGAGCGAGACTCCATCTTAAAAAAAAAAAAAGGTGGGTTATCACTGTTAACTATGTTTTAAACAGCTGCATGTATAGCTTGGATTGAAAGTCCCCTGGAGAGAAAGAACTAGGTTGTTTCATTTATTGGAAGTTTCCTATTTCTAGGAACACATTCATTCATTTATTAATTTAACAAATATGTATTGCACACACACCACATGCTGTACCAGGTGCTGGGGATAGAACGGTAGCACAACAGGACAGGGCCCTGCCCTCATGGAACTTATAAACTAGTGGGATGAGGTTAGTGCTGCACAAAAATTGTGATTGACTCATTTGCTTTCCTTTGGAATAGCAAAATAGAGCAAAATTGTTATCTCCAAATCTGATTATCTGTACGTCTGAACAAATAGAGTCTTTTACCATAAAAAAAAACTAACAGTATATTCAGTAATTGCTAATGCTACACAAAGAAAATTCCTTTTCCAGTCCAATTCTACATCTGCTCCCCTCTACTACTCTACAGGGCACACGTTTTCCAAGCAGAAAGAGAAGCAGCATTTCCTCTCTGCCTTCTCTCTGGGGCTGAGGTCAGCTTTGGGCTGAGGCCAGCATGAGTCAGCTTGCCCAGCATGGATGCTTGCCTCTGCCTCAAGGCAAGCCTTGCTATAACCTTGATGCACCCAGATAGTGTGTGTATCCAGGGTCCAGGGCAGAGGTCCATGCATATCTGATGAATCTCTATGGAATAGGGAGTATGAGACCTACTCTGGCTTTGAGTTGACAATGCAGTAAGGAGAAACATCTCAGTCTTTTCTTTTCCCCCCCCAAAAGAAATTTGTTAATTATAACAGGAGCCACCAAACTGTCCATATATTTGATCTCGTAATTCTATTTGGGAGAATTTATGTCAAGAGAACAACCTGAAAGAAAACAAAATCCAAAGATATTTTCATAATAATGTAATTGATAATCATGATAAATTCTTAGCATCCCGAATACCTCCAATGGAGAACTATAATGTGATCTGTATTAAACATCCTAAAAGTATTAAAAATGTAAAGGACATATACAATGTTATCTCATGGAAGTATCTACACTTAGAACATAAGATGGAATTCACATATGGATTACAATTTTATGAAACGTCCATAGGTATATTAAGAATAATTGGAAGAGAAACTAGAATATTGTCAATGGGCTTAGAGTTTATTAGCTTTTTTCCCCTAAAAAGTCTTTTTTTTTTTTTTTTTTTTTTTGAGATAGAGTCTCCCTCTGTCACCCAGTCTGCAGGGCAGTAGCACGATCTCGGCTCACTGCAACCTCCACCTCCTGCGTTCAAGCGAGTCTCGTGCCTCAGCCTCCCAAGTAGCTAGGATTACAGGTGCACGCCACCACACCTGGCTAATTTTTCTATTTTTAGTAAAGATGAGATATCACCAAGTTGGCCAGGTTGGTCTGGAACTCCTGACCTCAAGTGATCCACCCGCCTCGGCCTCCCAAAGTGCTGGGATTACAGGCATGAGCCACCGCGCCTGGCAAAAAATTATTTATTTAAAAAATAAACAACACCCTCTTATGAAAATAAGAAAAGGCAACTGTCATTTCAACATAGAAAAGGTATTCTTGCTAGACTTAAAAGGGCAGCGTGGAAGCAGCTGACTGCATGTTGGAATTTGTCTGTCTGTCCTCTGCTCCAGCTTCTCCAGGTCCTGAATATGAGATCAGGTTCTGAAGCCCCATCACCTCCTCATAGACCACCCATCACCTCCTCATAGACCACCCTGATGGACCTCCTCCTGACATAGACCACCCTGATGTCATTTATTGAGACCAAGCATGCATCTCAACTTTGAGTTTCTGGTTGCTATGCACTCCGTGTTTCCCATTAGATATGGCCACCCTCTATGCCTGAGGCTGACTGCTTGCCTCTTGTCTCTTTTGTGTTCTGCCACAGGAGCTTCCTCCCAGCACCTTCAGGTGGAGCTGTAACTGGATTATACCCAGGTATCCACCCCATTACTAAAATTCACCCCTTTAAATCTCAATGGCTTTTCATTTTCAAGGATCCCTATTAAAAAATAAACACCATTGAAAGTTGTACCCTGTTAAAGCCAGTGTTTTATGATATCCTGGCTGGATATCGAGTAAAGGCAGCATAGAAATGGTTTTTATTAATACCTATTCTTTGGCACTTTTTTCTTTCTTTTTGAGACCTTTTGAGACAGTGTTGCCCTGCTGCCCAGGCTGGAGTGCAGTGGCATCATCTCAGCTCACTGCAACTTCCACCTCCCAGGTTCAAGTGATTCTCAGACTCCCAAGTAGCTGGGACTACAGGCAAGTGCCACCACCTGGTTAATTTTTGTATTTTTAGCAGAGACGGGGTTTCACCATGTTGAACAAGCTGGTCCCAAACTCCTGGTGTCAAGTCATCCGCCCACCTTGGCCTCCCAAAGTGCTGGGATTATAGGCATAAGCCACCCTGCCCAGCCTGTCTGGCACTTTCTGTACATCAATCTTCACAACAACCTTGCAGGAAAGCATTATGGTTTCTCTTTACAGATCAGAGAGGTTAAACAACTTGCCCAAGGTCACACAGCTGGTCTATGACAAAGTTAGACTTCAAGCCCAGGCCCATCTGACTCAAAGCTGGGGCTCTTTCAACCACCTCTAACTGTGCACCCTGTGAAGCCTCAGGGAAAGCACTGGGCTGGGAGTCAGAAGCCTAGCTGTGTGACCTTGAGCAAGACTCTTCAATTCTCTGGGCTGAGGAAATGGGCAAAAGGGCCCCCAAACATCCTCCTTTCCCATTTCACCCCAGGGTCCACTGCTAGGCTGTCACAGATTCCTGTATGGCACAATTCTAGGCAATTATTCATTCAAGGGGGAAGAGGAGAACGTATCAAGGGTAGCCACCATAGTCAATTCTTCCCCAGCTGTCACATGAGGAAACAAGCACAGGACTCCTTACACACATGGAAAGAAAATCCTTTCTGATGTATACAGCTCTCAGGTAGCAATTTCAAGCTCTGTAATATAAATACTTTTCCACATGATGTGCAGAAAGTGTGGGAGTGTTACTGGCTGCCACCATGGGCACAGGATTAGCAGTAAGGAGGTCCTCCTGGGACAGGGTTAGGGGAGCTCTGAATTTGTGGAAAGGGATGGAAGGATGAAATACATCCAGACGTAGTTTTTGCACTCAGGGCTAAATAATTTAATCACGGGCTCTGTCACCGAAGAAAATACACTGAATGCAAATGAGAGGAAGCATTACATTTGCAATAAAAGCTGCCTGAAAAGGTGAGGCAATAAGGCATAAATTGTTCTTTCCCCGAGAACTACAACTAGGTGCAACCTTCCTGTGTCATCATACACAGATACCTAACCACCTCTCTTAAAAATACAAGACTATATTTTCCTAAGTGTCTTATTGAGCACATTAGGTGAAATGAAATCCAGCCTCAATCAAGCGGGATGCCATTCGAAGTTCAACTTCCACCCATTGGTTATTGATGCTGAACTCCAGTCTTCCTCCACCTCTCATGTACCCACATTTCCCAGAGCTCTTTTCCTTCCTGAGTGTCTGCAGCCAGCACTGGGCTAGACTCCACACTCCCTGGGAGACTGTCAGGTCACTTGGCACCTACAGGAGCTGCCAGGTTCAAGGGAGGGCATGTGGAGAAGGCCTGCAACAAACCTGGCGCAGCCCCGAGGCCTGGCTGCTCTTTCTGTTCTTCTTCCCAAACAGGGCCAGCCATGGGACTATGTGTGTGCCAGTGAGATGGGCCATCCCAAGCGTTAGTGCCAGGAGTAGGCATGGGACCCTGTGTAAACTAAAGTTTCTCTCTGCAGCTGCACTCTCACCAGTGGGTCAAAAATTAGTGTGCAGTGGTCTTAAAAGCTCTTATGGCTTTTTTTTTCCCCCAAAACTCTAAGCATTTTCAAATAACGCTTTCAGGAGAAGGATCTGTTAAGTTCCAAAAGTTCCAAAAGTTCCACAGGCAAAGAGTGTAACTGTTTGATACCTGTATGGCCCTATATCTGCACTGACATTTGCTTCTATTTCAGTTAAGGTGAAAACATGGTGAGATAGAATCCTAAACAGACTCTGCTGAGCTGCAGGGGTGCTAACTGATGCTATTAATAGAAGAGATTTGAGGAATTCTTTTTGATACAAACTACTTTGTTAGAATTGACCTTTAACACTCAAATCAAAGCACTGAAACCCTTTTCTATCATAATGGCCCATGCTATATGTTGTTTCTTTCTGGATAAATTACTAGTCCAGCAAATTAACATGCCTCATTCCAGAGACTCAGAGGAGTGGGGATGGGGGATACAGCACACATCATTTTTGTTGTGTTTGTAAGGTCCCCATCCAAGTGATTGATTCTGAAGTGCAGAAACCACTGCCCTAGTCACTGAGGTTCACAGCCAACAGCTTTTGTGTTTTCTATTTTTGGTTTAGCATTTCTGGGTTGTGGAGGTCAGTTAATTAGAGAAGATTCTGCCAGCAGGGTCAATACACATAGTGTGAGCTAAGCCTAACTCTGGGCTTAGAAAGCTTGCAGTGAGGGGGATCTTTTAATAATTCCACAAATGTTTACTAAGCACCTACTATGTGCCAGGCACTCTGCTAGATGCTGGAGATGGAGCAGCGAGCAAAGGCCTTGCCCTCATAGAACATATATTTCCAAAGGAAAGAAAGAAAGGAGTAGCCGTGTATTACAGCACATATTACACAAACTCAGATCATGAAAATAATGAAGAAAATAAAGCAGGGTGTGGAGGCAGAGAGTGAGGCAAGGTGAGGGGCTGTCAGTTTAGGACAGGATGGGCAGCAAAGCTTTCTGAGAGGTAGAGAGACTGAGCAGAGAACTGAATGAAGGGGAAGGTCTCAGAGGAAAGCCTCCGAGGCAGAGGCAGGTAGAGAGAAACAGCAAATACAAGGGCCCTGGGGCAGCTGTCAGCCCATCAGTGAATCAGGAAAAGGCGCCCCTTCTTCTGAGCAGACAAGCCAGGCCTGGGCTTAAGAGTGTGGCCGGCAGAGTGTGGTTTGCCTATCAGCCTCACTCTGCCCCCTCAGCTGGGCCACTGTACAGGGAACAGCCTGTGCACAGCCACAGGAAGCCTCTCCTAGTGGCACATGCTTGTGAGTAAGAGGAGCAGCGGGAAGGCTGGTGGAGAGGAGAGAGGATAGAATGAGGGAGAGTGGTAATTAGCAATCTCAGTCTTTAAAAAGTCTTTTCTTATCTGAACTAACCACTTCCAGTCATGCAGGACAGAAGTCAAAGTCAGCTCCTTCGCTGGGCTCTCCCTCCATCCCCCATTAGGAGGACAATTCTCTGCCATCAACTATGAGGCTGAAATAGAATTTTAAAACCACATCAGCCCTAATGACGACAACATTCCAATTTGGAAACTTACGACTGGCTATTTCCATGCCTGTCTCGCACATCAATTTTCTCCTCCTTCCCCTTTGTATCCCTTCCTTTACTGTATTTGTACCCATGCTAGTCTCTCTTGAGACAGGCATTTTGTGCAGCCAAGTCAAAAGAGCCCAGCATGTGTGTAAAAACAGATATTTTTTAAATGATCAAAAAACCCCAAGTAAAACAGACTTTCCTCACCCCTTTTCCATTCCTAATCCCTTTCTTTATAAGAGACTTTCATTTTCTACTTTATTTATGAATTGTTTAAAATGCTTTATAACTCTATCGCTGGCGATTACTCTGAAAGTAATTGTTCAATTGCTTGATATTTGAATTTTTTTTTCTTTTTGTGAGACAGGGTCTCACTCCATCACTCAGGCTGGAGTGCAGTGGTGCAATCGTGGCTCACTGCAGCCCCTGGAGCAATCATGACTCACTGTAGCCTTGACCTCCAGGTTCCAGTGATCCTCCTACCTCAGCCTCCTGTACAGCTGGGACTACAGATGTGTGCCACCACACCTGGCTTTTACATTTGTTTCTGGAGACGGGGTCATTTACAACTATGTTGCCCAGGCTTGCTATGTTCTCACTCAGCCTCCCAAAGTGTTGGGATTACAGGGGTGGGCCACCACACCTAGCCCAAAAATTGTTTTGATAATTTGAGGAAACAGAGTGTTGTGTGGTGTTGCGTTTACATCTATCAGACCTGGGTTAGCTTGTGTCCCTCTAAGCGGTTATTATAAAAGAATTTGAAGACAATAGATATAAGATATGTACACTGCTGAGGCACCTGTTAGAAATGATACATGAAGATTTCCACTGCACTCTGGAGCTGGGAATATGAAATGGAACTGTAGCCCACAGAGTTGTTTCATTCCCATTTTCCTTCCCTCCCCACATATACCCCATTAAACAAGGTTCGTATAATCAGGAAGCCTCCAAAATGCAAAAGTGGCCATTCCATTCTCCAGCAGCCAAACCTATGTGTTAATTACAAGTAAGTGAACGTAGGCAGTTACTGTAAAGAAGAAATCAGAGAATGTGCGATGCAAGCCAAAGGACAGACAAATTATTCAGGACTGATGGTTCTCCCAGAGATGAACAAGTGTGGTTGGCTCGTGACTCTTAGTTCTACATGGTTTGCCTGCCAGAGGGTGCTTTACCCTCACCCCAGCCCTGACCCCTGTAGGGCTAAGGTCAGGGATGGGGTGCAAATGTCTGTCTAGCACATTAGTTAAAAGTAAAAACATCATAAGCTAAATGTTTAGTGCAGCATTAAAATGTTCCTAGTTTCAAAATGGCTGCACCAAATTAAAAAAAAAAATCACAAAATGGTTGCATTTAAACATTGTGGATCCATTTCCCTGCAACTGAGAACAGGGGCGAGTCTGACTTAACTTTGCTATGCTCCAATTCACTTCTCTGCTCTTCCACGTCCTGAGCGCCTAGTATCAGCTTTGGACACAATTGGTGTTCACTATTGCTTGTTAAATAAAAAGCTGGGTTAGTTATGGTGGGCACCTGTGATCCCAGCTACAGGAAAGGCTGAGGCAGGAGAATTGCTTGAGCATGGGAGGCAGAGGTTGCAGTGAGCCACTGCATTCCAGCCTGGGTGACAAAGTGAGACTCCGTCTTAAAAAAAAAAAAAAAAAAAAAAAAGACTGGACACTGTCTCCTGGATGCTTACTATAGATTTACTCAATAATTCCTACCCAGTACTATCTCCAGACAGGGAGTTAAGTGTGTATGAGAATGGGGCATCTAGAGTTGAGATTGGTGGGGAGAGGGAGGGAGGTTGGAGGAGCAAGGCAGAGACCAAGAATGAAACAATACTAATGCATTTAGACCACGGAATTCTCAGAACACAAGATACAAAGGACTCATGCCACGCCAGTGGGTGCCCACGAGAGTAAATACCTTCCTAGAAAAAAATGCTCCTTGTTAAGTGGGTAGAAATGACAAGTGCACTGAGGAGACTCATCGGTAACCCCAAAGTCTAGTGGTTTTCACATGAAAGGGGCATATGATGTGAGATTACTGAAACATACTCTTAAAAAATCTATATATATATAGGATATATATATATAGATTCAATTAGTTTAGAGATTGGCATCTAGATAATCAAGTTCATAAATGTTTTCAACAGACAGATATTGAATCTCAATGAAAAGGAAAATCATTACAGTAAAAAACTAAAGGGAACGAGCAGCAAGTGAGTTTAAGAGCCAAACAGAGCCCAGTGACTGAGATGCCTTCTCCTTGATGTTAAGTAGGCAGATCATAGCACAATGCTTTCTTTTGTGTATTAATCAATTACCATAATCAATATCATTGTGCTAAGTGCAAAGACCATCTAGGAAATCACAGAATCTTCTATTTGCTTCTTTGCAGTGATCTAGGGTATGGCAACCCTCTGGGGATTCACAGCTGTTACTTGTTTGGAGGAAGATGTTCTCTTAATAAATGTGCCTAATCAATGTCCAGCCATCACATTCCACATGTACTGTACATATGCCTAATTTGGCATCATTATTTTTGGGGACTTTCTAACCAGATCTTATTGGTTCTGCTCAATAACACTTATGGCTGAGCTTTGGGCCAAGATGCAACAGGGTGTTTTTCTTATCAGTTGTGTTCATTTAATTATTTACAAAGTTTTCTAACGACAATGAAAAAATCTTAAGATAGAAGGAGAGGCTGTGTAAGACAGTAAGTCTCTTTACTTGAGACGGTCAAAGCTGGCTACACAACAGCTTCTCAGGAGGCAGCACCCTATAAAGAAAAGAGTAAGGGGTTTGGAATGAATAAAGTTTGACTCCAGTTCTGCCACCCAAGCTGCTTAACTTCTTGGAGCCTCTGTGTTTTTTATCTGAAAATGGGATTAGTGCATTCACCTTTCAAAGAATGTTCTAAGAATTAAGTATATTTAAACTCCTATCACAATACCTGAATATAGTACATTATCAATAAACCAAAACAATTATCACGAATGGGAAGAGAGTTGGACTAGATGACTTTAAGGATTAAGTGGCAGTCCTACTCTAAGGTTCTAGGACTCTTGTTCTAACCTTTTAAAAGCTTACAGTACTGAAAAGATTTCCCAGCCACAATGTGTTAAGTGCTTACTATGTGCAAACTGCTTCGTTTCAAGGAGAACTGTTGATAAATGATGGGGAGAAGGAACTCAGTAATCTAGCTCACACACTTGTATGTTTCTCAAGTTAAATGGAAGCTATCCAAAAGGCTCTATCAAAAGCAAGCAACAGCCTACGATAAAATGAGTCTCCTCCCTAAAAGGTAACTCTGAATTATGTTCAATATAGTAAGTTAATACAAGACCTTTGTAGGAAGACGATATAGGCTCCGGTGAGGAAACAGGAAGGGCAGACCTGGGAAAAACAGCTCCAGAGCAGAGACCACCATCCTAGGTCAAGGAAGCTGTGGAAGGGGCTGAAGGCCTGGGCACTTGGGCAGGTCTGGTCAGAGGTTGGGGACTGTTGGTCTACAGATGGTGACCCCAAACACCCTTTCCAGCCACCTGAGTAGCAGGAAGGGGCATCCATCTTGGATCTGGGAGAGGGGATGGAAGCAGGCTGGACAAACAAGAGCAATGAACTATCGAGAAGAGGTGAGCAAACAGTTTGGGTTGCACATTCTTAACAGGTGAAGTGTTTTGGTTCACCCCCATGTCCCAACATATTATTTATACATTATCTTCATGGACTACATATTAGTGCATCATAAAACCTTCACAGAGTATGCGCATGGAAAAAGGATGACATCTATTTAAGCAGAAGTTATAATATTTTATTCTTCCCCTTTATTAGTCTTGTGCAGCCACTCTAGAGACCCCAGGAAGAAAACAGGTGAATTTGCTGAGGGAGGGGAGTGTAGCATTTTCACTCCCTCCATAAAGCCTTAAAAGACCAAAAAAAACCAACCCCCCCCCTCCAAAAAAAAAAAAAACTAAAAGAATCCTCAACAAGTTTCCCTTAGCTTTTCTTCAAAGGAGATGCCTGTCGGCTGGGTGTGGTGGCTCACGCCTGTAATCCCAGCACTTTGGAAGGTCAAGGTGGGTGGATCACCTGAGGTCAGGAGTTTGAGATTATCCTGGCCAACATGGTAAAACCCCGTCTCTACTAAGAATTAAAAAATTAGCCAGGCATGGTGGCACGCGGCTGTAATCCCAGCTACTAGGGAGGCTGAGGCAGGAGAATTGCTTGACCCAGAGAGTGGAGGTTGCAGTGAGCCGAGATCATACCACTGCACTCCAGCCTGGGTGACAGGGCAAGACTCCATCTCAAAAAAAAAAAAAAAAAAAAAAAGAGAGAGAGAGAGAGATGACTGTCACCCAGTCAGTAGCGGGCAGGAACCCAGTCAGTAGCAGGCAGGCACAGTGCCAGATAACTCAGTCTCCCACTGCTCTCTCCCAGCCCTCTACCTGGCTTTCTGATTGCACTTGTCATTAGAGGTTGCTACAGTTACACCTGATGCCATAAGATGTTCCACAATTAGGAAGCTCAGATCTATGATTTGGTAGTGACTATATCTGACCTGTCAGATCACAGCTGTTTCCCATTTGGGGAAAAGGCAAACACTTTGTTTAAACTATATATAATATATATTTATTTAAAAAATAAATATTTTTAAAATATTTATAAATACATCAATATTTATAAATATATCAATATATTAAATATAAATATATTTATAAATATTTATATAAAAAATATATATATATATTTTTGAGACAGAGTCTTGCTTTGTTGTCCAGGCTGAAGTGCAGTGGCACAATGGCACAATCACGGCTCACTGCAGCCCCTGCCTCCAACGTTCAAGTGATTCTCCTGCCTCAGCCTCCCAAATAGCTGGGACTACAGGTATGCACCACCATGCCTGGCTAATTGTTGTATTTTTAGTAGAGACAGGGTTTCGCCATGTTGGCCAGGCTGGTCCTGAACTGCTGACCTCAAATGATCCACCTGCTATGGCCTCCCAAAGTGCTGGGATTATAGGCGTGAGCCACAGTGCCCAGCTTAAACTATATATTCTGAGGAGAGGGACTGAACCCTACAGAGTTCTCGTAATACAGAATCTTGGATACAATTAAGCACTAGGTCCATAGTGCTGTTCTTTCTTTGTTTCCTTCCTTCCTTCCTTTTTTTTCTTTTCTTTCTCTCTCTCCTTCCTTCCTTGTCTCTCTCCTTCCTTCTTTTTCTTTCTCTTTCTTCTTTTCTTTTTCTTTCTTTCTTTTATTGGTTGTTTTTTGGCTAAAAATTAGACTAGAAAAAATTATTTCCTCTAAAAACAGGTATATTATTAGCCAATAACACAGCATATTTTTCTGCTGGTTTTACAGATAGCTAATTGCCCTTACTAAACATCAAATTTGCTATGGAGTTTTTACATGTACTTCATGTTATTCCTGTAGAAAGAAACAAAAACGTGTAGTTGGTCTGTAAGACCATTACCAAAGCAAACCAGACTGAAAAGAGCATTCATCCCTTTTGCTACAGTTCTGACACATGACTGCATCTTGCAACCAGGACCCCTCAACACCTGGATGTACAGAGCCTCCACTGAACTAACACCACCACATTTGCGGTCTTGATGTAATTTCAATTGACAGAACTAGCTGGCATTTGCCTCGAAATGCCAGTAATGGCTTTCCAGTGTAACTTGGTGATTCTTGTCTGTCAAAAACTTTACAGTCAGTCCTGGTTACCTTAGAGATGCCTTATCTCCCAATGCACCTTTAGGGAATGGCACCCTGCTCATTGCTTCTGTTTAGCCAAGTCCAGAGGATGTGAGCATGGTTCCCACTGACAAGACACAGTTTGCTGGAGTTAAAACAAACTACAAAACACAGCCTGTGCAGGATATGGGGGCCACATTTTTATATCTCAATTTAGAAAGTAAGAGAAATTAATTCTATAGATTGGTAGCAATTAAGGAAAAGCCATATTGCTGTTTTACTTTATAAGTTAGGTCAGTTTTGCTGTCTCCCTAGTTCCTTTTTACTTAGCTTTGTCAAGGTATAGCAAGGACAGCTGTCTGGGCTTTGCACCAGTGAACTTTCATGAACACCACTCACTCCATGGCATCAACTGGTTTTGTGCCTCAGGGAGGGTAGGAGATGTACGAGAAAGGACAAAGGCAGATATCGCAAAGACTTTTTGAAAGACTTAACATGACAATTTTTTTTTCACTTTATAAAATACTGATTTTTTAAAAGAACATATTTTATTAGAGTCAATCTCACCATTTTTTGTCATAAAGATTAATATTTTCTCTACCTCAAGTTTTTGCATACTTATTTAGTCAATTCCACTATTTTGCTTGAAGTGAACCTTCTATTATATTTTTCTAGATTATGTAAGTGAGCTGATTATGCAACTAAGAGTGTGGTATATATAAGAATTATTATAGGATCAACATTTTTTACATGTGACAGCTCTGGTTGTTTGTGGAGTAACAAAGGGAACATGAAAAGAAATGCTTGGGCCTGCCCTGCATTCAAGTTTATCATTCCTACACTTCATTTAAACGCCTAAATTTAATCCCTTTTACAAATAGGCGTGGGTCCTTAGTCTAGATAAAAAAGGAAATTAGATTTCAATTTAAAACAAAGCTACAAACAGCGGAAAACCAGAAAACACTAAAATAAGACACTGGCTAAATTACTACAACAAAATCTCACTTCTTAAAAATCCACTAGGCAGGAATGTGTGGCAGTACAGAAAGGCAGAAGACTGAAGCGCACCTTTGATCTAGTTGTGTAAGAGCTTGCTAAATCAGTTACTACTGGAAAACATACTTCAGAGAGAAGGCTGAAACTTCTAGAGACTGTTTCTAGTATCCTTAATTGCAGACATTCATAATACTGAACGATATCCTAGTTATAAATAATTCTTATCCATAACTTAAATCCACCTTGAGGCTCTACTAAGTAAATCTTCCTTAACCTACTTAGATGTGCAGTAGTGATGAAAGTAGCGTTTTGTTTTGTTTTGTTTGAGACAGAGTCTCGCAGTCTTGCTCTGCCGCCAGGCTGGAGTGCAGTGGCGCGATTTCGGCTCACTGCAACCTCCGCCTCTTGGGTTCAAGCTATTCTCCTGCCTCAGCCTCCCAAGAGCTGGGACTACAGGCGTGCGCCACCATGCCCAGCTGATGCTTTTGTATTTTTAGTAGAGATGGGATTTCACCATGTTGGACAGGATAGTCTCAATCTCTTGACCTCGTGATCTCTGTGCTGGGATTACAGGCGTGAGCCACCGCGCCCGGCCTTAAGCCTCTTTCTTTAAGGCCCAAGGGCATATTTTCACACTGCAGTGCATCACAACCGTTTTGATTCTTCAGGTGTTCCTTTCTTCTGGTCTCCAGCCACCCAACCTAGCCTGCCAGGTACTTCTGATTAATTATACATAAGATTTATCCAAGCCACCCCCTCCCTGTCTCTACCAACTGGACTTCAATCTCTTCAGTTCCTGCTAGAATGCACCTCCTACCTGAAGTCTCCCCTCATCAATGCCCTCCACGATCAGCCTTTGACTTTGGAATCCCTTAATACATTCCTCAGATCGTTAGAGGTTTTCTGAGTCATCATCTGAGATTTTTCATTAAAATTGTGGAGTTTGAACAGCCAGTCCTGAGCTGTCGGACTCAGTTCCAAATAAAAGTCCTAGTTAAAAACACAAGAACAAGAAGATGGGTTAGCTGCGGCTCGAAGGGCTGGTGAGCGCGACCACAGGGCAGCTTGCGGACGTTTCTTTCGGACAGGACAAGGGCGAGGGAAATGGGAGGATGGTGACGCACCTGAGTGCGTCCACTAGACGAAAGAAGACCAACTAAGGCTTCGTGTAGTGCGTAGAGAGGCCGACACACACACACACTAACACACACGCAAAGACCAGAGAGGGAGCGAAAGGCGCAGCCCCAGGTACCTGACAATGACACGGCCCCGATCCGGACGCGGGCTTAAAGTCCCCAGACTTCCGGAGTGCCCCCCTCCCCGGCCACCTCCGGAGATTACAGCTGGCGCATCTCTCCGCCCTGCCCGGCTCGGACGCCCTCCCCTCCCCCCGCAGCCGCAGCTCCCCGCCCCCCGCGAACGCGGCTCCCCAGTGTCCTCCAGAATGCCCGCGTGGCTGTCGGGTTTCGAACCCCAGGGCCGATTCTGGCCCTCGGCGCGCGCGCCGCCCCGTCGCCGACCAGCCTTTGGCCCCCGCATCAATCATTAACGGGGCGGCCCGGGCTGCGGCGGCCCGAGGAGGGGGATGGTACGGAACTCGAGACAGGGGACAACTCTATCCCCCGAAGCGGCCGCGAAACCCTAGCCTGGGAGGCCCCCGCCCTTCCTCGGTGCGTCCGTCCCTCCCTCCGCGCCTCGGCTCGCACATCCCCGCCTCCCGCTCCGGGGGCGGCGGCGGAGGCACCCGCACCGCGCGATGCCCAGTCACCGCCGCCGCGCCGCCGCCGCAGTCAGCCGCGCCGCCGCCGCCGCCGCTGCCGCAGCGCGGGCGGCCGCGCGCCGGTAGCAGGGGCTTGGCGAGGAAGCCGCTGAACCCCGCGCGCTCCGCGCTCCTGGCGGTCGCAGCGCTGCCTTTTAACTGATTCTCTTATTGATTTATTTAATTTTTAGGAGCGGCTGCTTGGAGGCACGGGTCTTCTCCTAAACCTGCAGCGACGCCCCCGGCGCGGGCACAAAGGCTCCGACGGCGGCCGGCGGGGGCTGCCAAGCGCCCGGGAGCCGGCGCCAGAGGTCGCCTGCGCGCGCCCTAGCCGAGCCCCGGGCACCATGCCGCGGCGCCTGCAGCCCCGGGGCGCGGGCACAAAGGGCCCTCTGGCCCCGGCCCCGGCAGCTTCGGGGGCCGCCCGGAACGCCCACTCTGCCGCCTCCCGGGACCCCCCAGCGTCTGCCAAGCCGCTGCTGCGCTGGGACGAGGTGCCCGACGACTTCGTGGAGTGCTTCATCCTGTCGGGCTACCGGCGTCTGCCGTGCACGGCCCAGGAGTGCCTAGCCTCGGTGCTGAAGCCTACCAACGAGACGCTCAACTTCTGGACGCACTTCATCCCGCTGCTGCTGTTCCTGAGCAAGTTCTGCCGTCTGTTCTTCCTGAGCGGCGGCGACGTGCCCTTCCACCACCCGTGGCTGCTGCCGCTGTGGTGCTACGCGTCGGGAGTGCTGCTGACCTTCGCCATGAGCTGCACGGCGCACGTGTTCAGCTGCCTGTCGCTGCGCCTGCGTGCCGCCTTCTTCTACCTGGACTACGCGTCCATCAGCTACTACGGCTTCGGCAGCACGGTGGCCTACTACTACTACCTGCTGCCCGGCCTCAGCTTGCTCGATGCCAGAGTCATGACTCCATACGTGCAGCAGCGCCTGGGCTGGCACGTGGACTGCACGCGCCTTATCGCCGCCTACCGCGCCCTGGTGCTGCCCGTGGCCTTCGTGCTGGCGGTGGCTTGCACTGTGGCCTGCTGCAAGAGCCGTACCGACTGGTGTACCTACCCATTCGCGCTGCGCACCTTCGTCTTCGTCATGCCGCTCAGCATGGCCTGCCCCATTATGCTGGAGAGCTGGCTCTTCGACCTGCGTGGGGAGAACCCCACACTCTTCGTGCACTTCTACCGCCGCTACTTCTGGCTGGTGGTGGCCGCCTTCTTCAACGTGAGCAAGATCCCTGAGCGCATCCAGCCGGGTCTCTTCGACATCATCGGCCACAGTCACCAGCTCTTCCACATCTTCACCTTCCTCAGCATCTACGACCAGGTGTACTACGTAGAAGAAGGCCTGCGCCAGTTCCTCCAGGCGCCGCCTGCCGCACCCACTTTCTCGGGTACTGTGGGCTACATGCTGCTGCTGGTGGTCTGCCTGGGGCTGGTCATCAGGAAGTTCCTGAACAACTCCGAATTCTGCAGTAAAAAGTGAGCCTCCGCCTTGGAGGAGACTACTGGTTCGCCCATCTGTTTGGAGTTTCTGTTGTTGCTATTGTTGGTTTGTTTTCAAGTTTCATTGTGTTTTCTTCTTTGCTCAAGGAAGGTGCTGCAAAACCATAGGGAAAAAGTTCACAGCTACAAAGGGATCCCAACCCACTGGAGGCTTTCAAGGAGGCTGGCGGGGGTGTTCAAGCGGTAGGGAAATAGTCACTGGTTCTTGCCCTTGGGAAAAATTCAGGTGATGTCTTTGACATCCAGGGATTTCTCAAAGGCAGTGAGTAAAATTCCAAATAAAGCCCCCAAAGAGTTTGCTTTTCCAATCATCTGTGCCATTGGTAATAAGGAGTAGCCCCTATGAGGTCAGGTACACAATAAAGAGGGTAAATAGAATCCTTGGGAACTTCTATTTCAGTCTGAGGAATGCTTGGATTTGTCAAAAGAATGGAGCTTTGTAGGAAACAGGCACAAAGACGCAAACCTAGGGCTTAACCTGCTAGGAAATGCATGGAATGTGAACACAAATTAATTATTTCAAAACGTTTTTCAGATGTTATTTAAATAGTAATATATACATTGATTTTTCATAATTTATCAAAGCCTGTGATGTGCACTGAATTTTCTTTGTCACATAGTTTTGAATTTCACAGCCTTCTGCATTGCATACACTTGAACTGGACATCAGGGGAAGCTACTTGAGAGTTCTCAACTACTTTCTTAAACAGTGTTTTCTGAAGGCCTGTGTCATGATACAACTGTGAATTATTCTACCTTAGGGACTCTGGTTAAACTATTGGTGAGGAGCTCGAGTGGTTTGTATAGACCCCAGATTTTTGTTTACTCTAATGTGTTCCACAAAACCCATCCGGTTTTTGTTAGTTTGTTTGGTTTTTAATCTTTTTCTTTCCTTCTCTACTTATTTAAATTGCCACTGCAATAAATGTGCCTTTTGAAGCAATGTCCAAATGACTGGTCCTCAAACGCAGTTTCTTACGTGGGGAGAGTAGTAAGAATAAGCTTTTCTTACCTGACTGCAAATCAAGGTTTCATGGTCCATCCAGGAGGGCAGAAGATGGTGTTGGTTTCAAGTTTTTGGTAGGACTAGAAGTAGTTTACAGGAGCATGCAGAGCATTTGTACTCCCTACAAGGACAAAGAGCCAGCCCGCTAATGTAGAAGTGTTCCTAATGCAGCCATGGGAGAAGTTCTAGACTGATGCCATCCATGCTTGCTTAAAATTAAAAATATAATATCCAAGAATAAATGAGGCAGTTTTATTATGAAAGGCAGGAGCGCATTATTGAGTTGTCACTGAAAATTGTGGTTTAAATAAGATTACACTTGCCCAGTTAAACGCTGAAGTTTCATTTGGGTCCAGACTATGGAAATGATTGGCATTCACCCTAAATCCTTGAAACACTTATGAACATGTCTGTGAGATCCTTTCTAACAAACATATTAGCCAATGTTATTTACACATTTCTTACAAATGCTAACCTGTAATTGAGATGACCACTCTAGATTAATACAAACCACTGAGATGACTTGTTTAAATACTTACCACACTTCCGGTAGGTCATTTTGTTAGAAGCCAAATAAGTCACTGAATGGGAGTTTTTTTGGTTTTGTTTTGTTTTTTTTTGGAGACATGTGCCTTTATTGGCTCAGCAGGAGGAGTGAGTGGCCGTGATGCCCAGCCAGCTCTACTTCACTGGCTTGTAGGTGATGGAGAGCTTGCTCAGGTAGTGGCGGATCATCCTGGGCTTGATCTCCACCACCTGATTGAAGGTCTTGGGCAGGATGATCATGTCCCACAGGTGCATCTTGATCTTATGATACAATATAGATCATGCATATGAGGTAGATGAACACTTACCTCAGCACTGGTAGACTGGCGCTTCTAAAACAATTGCTGGTTTTGTTTATGCTTTTAATCACTTCTCTGTAAACAGAGAAGCTCAGCACAATTGCCTGGAGGAACCGGTATCCTTGTGTGTGTTACTTTGCACATAGAAGTTAAATTTATATATGTCTATATTTAATTTAGAACCTCTCATTGAGATTGTAAATACGCTTTGCACAGTTGTTGATGAGTGTCAGTATATCATCCTTTGTGAAGTGCAAGGAGATTCCTGTTAGGTTACAGAGGCTAATTTGTACTTACCACAGATGTTATTCCTCAGCTGTAACTTAATTCAGTACATGCATTCAAGGACAACTGTGGAAATCAGGATATTTGCACATGCAAATTTATTTCTATGTGATTGTTTTTTCTAGAGCTCCAAAGAACATTGATTTGGAAGCTAGAGAAACAGGTTGAAGCGTATTATGTACTTTCTTTGTAAAATGGAACCTCAATTTCAAAAGGAGCTTTCAGGAGGAAGACTTCTAGAAAGGATTGGCCGGGTGCGGTGGCTCAAGCCTGTAATCCCAGCACTTTGGGAGGCCAAGGCGGGCGGATCACGAGGTCAGGAGATCGAGACCATCCTGGCTAACACGGTGAAACCCCGTCTCTACTAAAAATACAAAAAGAAATTAGCTGGGCGTGGTGGCGGGCGCCTGTAGTCCCAGCTACTCTGGAGGCTGAGGCAGGAGAATGGCGTGAACCCGGGAGGCGGAGCTTGCAGTGAGCCGAGATCGCGCCACTGCACTCCAGCCTGGGCGACAGTGCCAGACTCCGTCTCAAAAAAAAAAAAAAGAAAGGATTAATGAGTTCGAGAACAATAACTAAAACGCCAAATTTGTCATTTTAATTTTTCGTTGTTCTTCCAGGTCCACAGACAGAATTCTCTTCTTGTCCTGTGTCTTTGACCTTAAGCGAGGCCACTTAAGGATAAAATTATACCCATATCATTTTTCAGGTGATTATGCTGCATGAGTACAGTGAGATGACACACTTTTTGCCATGCAGGTTTCAGCACCCACTATGTCCCAGAGAGAATGAGGACTCACTTTCTTCTTCCCTTTGCCTTTTCCTTCGTCCACTTGTCTTTCCCATTCCATGTTAGATTTTGTCGACCACATATAATAATGACAAGAGGACATTCTAGTAGAAAACTGGTTTGGCTTCACTTCATGTTTGCAAATAGGTACCATATACACTAGTCAAAGCCAGGGATGATTTGTTAAACTATACATTTATTTGCTAAATTTATCAAATTTCTTGATGTTTTAGAAGCAAATGTTTACTTTGAATCTCCCCATTTGCATGGAACTATCCAGGTTTATTACATATTTCAAGGTAATGCAGCAATCAGAATAATATATATTTTAAAATATTTTTCACACTTTCCATTTTGCCACATTAAAATTCAGTTTTACTTTATTGTGTTCAGCTGTTTGAAATGTAGGACAAATTATAAATAAGAATTCACTCCATTATCTATGTACAACCTATTTTGGCAGTAGAATTTTGAGGCATATTATGTAATATGTTTCATTTTTACTTGTTAGTCATGATCTGGATGACATCTCAAAGAGCAGCCATAGAGTCATGCCTGGAAAATGAAGGTGTTTGACTTCAGTGCCTGTCACCCTGTGGGTTGGTCTCTGGGGCTGACTCAGACTGACTTAGTTGGCTAATGGGGTTCCTTTCTTCCCTGCCCTTCTTGCAGCTCAGGTGAAGAGGATGACCTTCCGAGAGAGAGGAAGTGAGTTCTTCGGTCATGTCATGACTGGCTTGTAAAAATAAATGTGAACTTTTCCACTAGCCATACACTTTCTATAAATAGTCCAGGGAGAAAGTATGGGGCTACAGAGCTGGACAGAGTGGCCTTCACATATTTCCATTCATAAATCCAGCTTGTAAGTGCTTGCAGTCAAAAAACCATTTAGCCTAATTTATAGTGATACTTTGTAGGAATCATTTCTAAGAATGCAAAATTTTGGGACAGAGGTGATTTTTATCGTTTTTTCCTGATTTGGTGCCAACTCTGAGGACTAATAGCAATAATAAACAGGGATTTTTATCTTTAAATCTCTTCGTAACTTTAATTAGTTAATCTGCACAAAGCTATAATAGGAGACAGGGTATGGTGGGAGTTATCTCCATTTTGTCTTCTGGTGGAACAGAGAAGCCCCAGAAAGTCTCTCTGGCCAGGAACCAAACTCTGACCTTGGCTGTAGGCAGAATGCTGTAAGTCCCTGAGTTTGGGTCTCTTTTTTTGTTAGCATAAGTGCAATCCATAGAATCTTATTTCTATTCACATGCTGACTTCCTCAGCAATCATTTCTTTCTTTTTTCTTTTTCTGTCTGCTCCCAGGCCTATTGTTAAAAATAACTTGAAAATGTAATGTACAATCCAGGTGAGGGGATAGTCGGCATATGTACAGAATTGAAAAACTTATCACTATTATTATGAAAACACTAATAACAATAACTATTGGAAGATTGGTAGTATTCATACTATCATGAAGAGTGGATCATCCAAAGTGCCTAAATTGTGATGTCTTCAAGTGTCTGAATTTTATAGTGTAATAAAACCAACCAACCAACCACACACATAAGAAGGTAAATGCTTAGATCTCCAAAATTAACTGAGATTAACTAATGCTCTTTAGCCTTTTTCCTCTTTTAGGGTCTTTGTGTTGTAACTTATGAAATATGTCTTAGAAAACATTAATCTGGAGGAAATCATTAAAAAGTGTCAGATGTAAAAAAAAAAAAAAAAAAAAAAGGAAGAACGCACGGGAAGAGGAGAACAAAGAGGCTTAGAGTCAAACAGTCAGAATGGGGCAGCAAGTTCAACTGTGCAGTTAGCCTGAGTTTTAAATTTTGTCCTTAGAAAAGCATGTGAACTCCCAGGGTGTTAGTGTTCAAGTAGACAGGCAAGGAATTCTGTTTGTCAGCTTAACCACATCTTGCAGCATTTGACCTGAGCACGAGTGTCCAGGTATATTTTGAGTGGTACATTTATCTCCTGGCTTAATGTCCTTAATTTGTTTCCATAAAATTAGGACAGAGGCAAAAAGGCATTACAGGATAGCACCAGCCAATTGTAAATCACCTTTTGAATCATTTTCTTGAAGGATTGCCAATATTCTCTGACATATATCACCTGACAAAAAGCGAACAAGCCTAGACAAACTGAAAAAGGAAGCATTCAGTGGTTGAAAGTGAGCGCTACTGTATTCTTTTATGAGAGGCCACACGTTTTCTTATTGAAGATTTGGCTTCTTCAATATTGTGAATAATTATTTCTTAATTGTGAAAATGGGTATCAGTTCTTCTTAATCACTCTTCCAAAAGCGAATACAAATTTCTGTTGTCATTTAAAAAAGGATAACTGTATTGCATTTCTGGTTTGCAGATTTCTAATCAGTTTGTAGGCATTTTTGTTCTAGAATGGCTTCTTAAGAATCTGTGAGCAAGTTGCAGAATTAGAGTGTTTATAGGTCAGGGGCCAAGAATGCTCATTTAGCTGTTAATTATGGCAGGATGTGACTTTTGAAAGCTCTGAACATATACCTATATGCAACAGTATACACACTTATTTACTATTTAGCTCAATGGAAAAACAGCCTGTTCTTTGAGCTTTTGAGAATGTTTCCCAATGTATTGTGCTTCTAAATGTAATGCACTCACTTTAATGCTTTTGTTCTCAATCAATCTCTGGAAGCTATTCCAAACATGGCATTTCTCAAGGAAAATTTCTTGAATGTGCAAAATTATTCTCGAATGTGTAGAAGTGACAGGCCACCTTTCCATCATGCCTTATACCTCCACCCAAAATACACAATAAGCACTCAAGGCAGAATGGGAGGTCTTCAGGTGGTCATTTGGCCATGCTGTAAAGATGGCCCTGCTTCTCCCAGTTCACCATGATGTTGAAGAAGGACACCGTGTAAATAAACCCTTATTTCTAGATAAAGCGTGGGAACACAATGTCATTTCTTCTTAGTTCCATCTCTAGTTGGAAAGCATAATCTGTTTTTACCATGCTGGATGCAAAAAATAAAATTCATGGGAAAATTTTTTAAAGAAGTATTTTAATTTTATATTTGTAAAGTTTCTAATAGACATTTTTTGTAAAAACAGGCCTTAGCACATAGGTGAGAACCAGAGCTTTTTGGAAAGACTCATCTTTATCCGGGGAGTTTAATCACCTTGAGCTCTTACCCAAATGATAAAGACCTAGTAGGTCTTTAAAAATGTAAATAATGTATAGTCTAAAGAAGGATACAAATCATTTTTTAAAAAAGAAGAAAATACGTGAGATAGGTTTGAGGTGTGTCTCATGGCTAAATTTAAAAGTCTTTTTAAAAATGCTGGTTAGAAACTTTATTAAATTCCCTCTCCCAGCAAAACCTAGCACAGAAGGTCTACTTTTTGAACAGGCTAGTTTTCTTTTCTGGAGGCGATGAACAAAATTATTCTAACCAATCAGCTGAGTACCAAGGCAATAAAGAGATGAGGCACCTTTCACTTTGATGAGTTTATAAGCATGGTGAGTAACACAGCCAGTAAAATGTACAACCCTGGAACTCTGTCCCTTGTTTCTTCAGAGTAGAAAGAAGAATAAGCCCCATGCCATCACTATATGGACCAGGAAAAGGCTTTCTGTGTTTCAGGGCTGGGGGAGGATTCTGTGGCTGCCTTTTTTTTTTTAATCTGTATAGAGCATGTGGTTGCTCTGAACTCTCTTCATTTCAGCCATCTTCCAGGCCATTTTCACTACCCTTGAAGCCTTCACTTTCCACATATCCAGCTTGAAGAGAAAAGATTTCTAAAAGGATTCCATGTGTATTTAGGCCTTCTCTAACCATCTGCTTTATGGGGTTCATCCATTTCCAAACTAAGGTTTTAAATACGGTGACTGTCCTTGGATTTGCAAGAATGTACAACCAAGCAAGTCCCCTTTTGCAGTAAAGGGCATTATACTTGAAGGGCCATACTCGTTTTTTCCTCAGGTCAGAGGCAGAGGGAAGAGTTAACAGTGATCAAATAGAGACCTTCATGTGTCTGTTTTTTGTTTTTGTTTTTAAGTTCATTTAAGGCTGATGATGGAGAAAGAAGGGAGTAAAACTGATGCATGCATAAAGAAATTTTTCCTATTGCTTGCCAGATTCATTCTTTTTAGGCTACCCTTACTCCAGTCCTTACCTACATGCTGAAGAACTGTATTTAGCTAGCAAGAGAGGCATTCTCAGGATATGTGAGCTTCCAGGCATGGATTACCATGTGGTTTCAAATCAATAGTATATTCTAACAGAAAAGCATTACTTAATCGTAATTCTCCATTATGTGATAAAATAATCTATAGAAATAGGTATCACTTTGGCCAGTTCTGTGCATGTAGCTAAAACATAATGTGACACATTTCTGTTGTATGATTTGCTATGATTTTGGTTTCCTGAGACATTTGTTCACTACAGTCTTGAATATGAAATTCTGTGTAAATAATATAACTATGCATTTTTGCTGAAAAACAAATGTATGAAATAAGAATAAATTATTTGTAAGCACAGTGTTTAGGATCGTACGCATCTGTGCATGTCCAACAGTTATCTTTCTGCAACAAAGTATTCCTAAATTAACAGTAAAATATTAATAACACTAATAAACAAGAGAAGAAAAAACATTACCCTTTTCATAAAATTCAGCAGGCAGAAGGCAAGAGTATTAGTTTACCCTGAAGAAGCACCCTTAGTATATTACTTTTTTATAATATTAGATAAATTAAGAAGAGAATTCATGTGTTACTTTGAAACCATATCTTCTAAGAAAATACTTACATAACCCAGGTTACGAAATGTTTTCTTGCACCTTTCTGTTTTTCAAAAGCATATAGGGTCCATGGGCTTCTGTGCAACACAACCTTGTCCCAGAACCTTGGTGATATGTGTGAACTTACAGTATCTCTGTCCTAAATAACCCCAGCAAGGGAGATCCAATTTCAACTCTTAAGCTCTGTGGTGATGGCTAAGTCTTTAAATGATGTTGATTATTGTTTCAGAAGTTTTTGGTTATCGGGAACAGAAAACTCTCATGAAGGAAGAAAAGGTTTATAGGAGGAACACTGGGGGGCGCACATAGCTGACCACCCAGGCCTCAGGAAGGAAGGGAGCAGGGCAGTGCTAGAGATTCCGGTGAGTAAATCTTGCCGCTCCAGGGCTCTGCCACCAGATGAACTAGCTTCAGGGTACTGCCACCAGATGAGCCATCGTCAGCTTTTTCCTGGCCCTGTTGTGTCTGTCCCTGATTCAAATTCCCGGAAAAGAGTATCAGATTGGCCTACCTGAGGTCACATGGACTCCTCTAGAGACAAGGTATGGGTGCCTGTGATTTGAGCCCTTTCCGGAACCACATGGAGGTTGGAGGTCAGTTCCCACAGGAAGGAATGATAGGCAGACAAAAGCAACAGCTGTCCGATTCATCCAACCCATTGGCGGTCTGGTCCACAGGCATTCCACTATAATCCCCACTCCTAAGGAGTGTGTGGACAAAGATTATGGGAGACTGACGGTTTGGGCCATGTACACTGTATAAAGTGCTTTCCAAGCCAGGTGTCTTACCAGTGTGGGGTCCCTGTTAAAGCTCTGGAGCATCTGGAGAAGGAGGGAAGAAAACCATGCTAACAGCCCAAAACAATAGCAACCACAGCCCAGCCCCTAGCTGGCTAGCACACACTTTCCTTTTTTATATGTGCTTTCCTTAATGTAACACAACTTGTATTTGTACCATCTAAGCGCTCTTGCCCCCTTTCCCAAAGACAACCCAAAGCTGCCTTCACTTAGAACAGCAGCAAACTTCCAGCACTCAGGTTCTCCATGTGATGGGAATTCCCTTCATTCAGGTCAGGATGTGGCTAAATAAAACATTCAGCCACCCCCAACTCACTGTAGAAAGGCAGAGAATTGGCTAGCTAAGAGGCATACCATTTCTAGTGGCACACTGTGCCACCAATACACAGCAGCCATCATCTCCTGTGGCCTAAGATGGACAAGGCCTCCACAAGCTGATAGTGGTATGAGTTCTTCAGGTTCTGTGTGCTGGGAGAATCTCTGTCTACCTTGCTCCAGGGCCACTCCTAAGAGGGCCACTCCATTTGGGCTGTTTATTATCTCTTGAGCCTGTGCCAAATATCTGCTTGTTTGCTTTTAGATTCAAGTTCCCATACTTCCCTTCGTCTGCTCTGTATTGAAACTGATTCTCAGCTCTCTCGCCCTCTGGCTTTTTATTAGGTCCTGCCAAGGGGACAAATGGTGGAAGATTGCATTGAAACAAAAAGTAGCAGAAGGCAGGTATTTTTTCCTGTCCCTCCCCACCCTTCTTGTTTTTTCCTGGAATCCTCAGCCCTGGCTGCTACTAGCAGTCACAGTGTAATCCTGAGGGAAGACAAGATAAGAAGAAAGCCAGAACATAGAGTGGCGCCAAACAAAGTAACTCACAAAGGAAGCCTTGATCAAACTGTGCTTGAAGCCCACACACCTTTGGACTTTTCCATGTGAGCCAATACATTTCCTTCATCTTACAATTGAGTTTAAGTTATATTTACATCTTGTAATCAGAAGTATCTTAACAGTTCCATAAAATTTGCTCACTTCTCAGCCATATATAACGGGATTTGCACAGCTCCCATCCCACCATGACTGAGCCAGTCTCACATTTTAGAATCTACCTGTTAGATATTTGTGATACTTCATTTTTTAAGTACAGATATGCTGTATTAGGACTCAAAGGTACCCAGTGACCCTGATGTGATGCCTGAACTGCTCTCTCCCATTCTTTATTGCAGATATTTCAAATATCTGACCCTACCACTCCCACCCTCTCCTCAACTCTCTGATCTTACCACTTCCCACCTTTTCAAGAACCATACTCTATCCATTACACATTGTTCTCCTCTATGTTCATCAACTACTTCTACTCAATAGGATTCCTCCTACAAGAATTTAAAAATGTACTACTAGTCTCTCCCACCTTCTAAAATGAGAAAATCACCCTCTCCCCACTATGTCACACTCTAACAACACCCCCCTCTCTTTTTCACAGCCAGGCTTTTTTGAAAGAGTGGTGCACACCGCCTTTGTTTTTGTATCTCCCACACACTCCTTTACCCACTGCATTCTGGCTTCATTAAGTTCACTCGAATGATTCTTCTAAGATTTCCATCGGCCTCCTTGTTGATGGATAGACATTTCTGAGATCCTCTTTCCCATTCTGTTCTCTTTGAAGCACTCTTCCTTTGGCCTCTGTGACGCTTGTACTACTCTTTTACAATCTCCTCTACTGTCTTTCATGCCTGACATCAATCTTCTCAAAGAGTGAACACAGAGCATCTATACTGGTATAGTTAAAGGACTTTTGTCAGTGGCTTCCTGGTTCTGCCACTTTCTGTCAGCTTTCCTGCTCAATTTAGAGACATTCTAATTCTTGTTCAGAAAACCCAACCTTGAGTCTACTCCTGTAATAATTCTAGTGAGTTTGTAAGCCAACAAATGCCTACTAATAAATCCCCTTTAGCACCAACTAGCTTGAGTAGATTCTGTTGTCTGCAATTGACCCCAAACTGATACATCAGGTAAGCAGAAAAGGATGGTGATCAGGAACGCTGTTTTTCCCCAAATCCATCATTGGCAAGTAGTCTACTGGGATTTTTTATCTTTAATTTTCCTTGGCAAAACAAAGCAGGTTCTGAATCAGACAGCTACTTCAGAGAGTTTGATTCTATTTAAAAGCAAAAAAAGAAACACTAGGAAAATAATTACCTAGGAATTTTTTTCCATAATGTTTGCTTAAAATGGGTAAAGGGAGACACAATATGGATATTTAGAATATATGTCAAGTGAAAAAAATCTAAAATAAATCCAGGCTGGGTTTGGTGGTTCATGCCTGTAATCCCAGCACTTTGGGAGGCCGAGCAGAAGGGTCACTTGAGGCTAGGAGTTTGACACCAGCCTGGGCAATACAGCAAGACCCCATCTTTACAAAAAATTAAAAAATAAAAATAAATAAAATAAATCCTATGAACAATAAATGGTATTCTCATGTATCAATGTCATCTATACAATGTTCATGTAAAAATTCAACCCCTAATAACCAAAAATTCACTAAATATAAATAATATTCAGAAGTCTAACATTGGGTGAGAATCCTGTAAGTCTTTGATTTAAAAAATTAACCGTGGTCCTCCATCCCAGTGGAGAATGGCCAGAGTGAGTCAGGATCTCAGCAGTTGCTTGATTTCCTCTTTCCCTGGACAAAGTTGCATCCCTCTGCTTCTGCTAGCAGTGCCCTGAATTTCCTTTGAGGAATAATCCCTCCTACTGAAGCTTGGTGGGACTGCAATCCAAGGCAGCCCTGCAACCCCAGAGTTTCTCTCAATTCTTTATTCTCCATGACTTGCCTGCACAGGTCTTCATGTAATTCTCTGGGCTACCCCATAGCCTTTCAATAAATTATTTCTTTATTTTTTATTCCTTTTTCCCACCTTAAGTTCATCAGAAGTTTCCCATTTCCTGTAATGAAAAAATATTGACTGAGGACTTAGAGTTTCCAGTATGGGACATAAGGAGCTTGGAAGTTGTCACTCCATCCTAACAAGTAAAAAGCTGAACAGAAAAATCAACAATTCTCCTCAGAGACATGAAGTCACAGAGCAAACTGCTGCCCCCAAAATTGGAGAGACAAACAGGTAGATACAGAGAATCACAATTTAACAAAGTAGGAATCCACAAGAAGAAATTTCAGCAAGAACCAGTACCAAGTTCTTTTGTTCCCTATACATCATGACTAGTTTCCAACAAAAAATTACAAGGTTTACCAAAAGGCAAAAAACACAGTTTGAAGAAACAGAGCAAGCATGAGAACAGTCTCAGATATGACAGGGATGTTGGAATTATCAGGTTGGGAATTTAAAATAATTATGCTAAAGGTTCTAATGGAAAAATAAACAACATGCAAGAACCAACAGATAATGTACAAAGAGATGAAAGTTCTGAGAAAGAATCAAGCATAAATGCTAGAAATCAAGAACATTGTGACAGACATGAAGAATGCTTTGATGGACTCATTACTAGGCTAGACACTGCTGAGTAAAGAATCAGTGAGCTTGAGGCTATGTCACTAGAAACTTCTAAAACTGAAAAACAAAGAAAAAAAGACTAGAAAAAAATCAGAAGAGAATATTCAAGAACCGTGGTGCAATTACAAAACGTGTAACCTACACTTAATGGGAATACAAAAAGAAGAAACGGAGAGGGGAACAGAAGGATATTAACAAATAAACACCCACTCAAACACTGCAGCTTGAAAGGAAATGACATTCCACATAGAGACAAGACTTTTGAATTACTTATAATTTCTTTCTCTCTTCTCTTTCTCAGAAGTCCACTATCAGTTTCTGACCTCCAAAAACTTTTTTCTTAAGAGCTGAAAAATTCCTAAAAGAAATGGAAGATTTAAGGAAACTGATTAGCTTTGCAATTTATAAATAAATTTTAAGCCATAGGATTAATAAAAGGTTTCACATCCTGCCTGCTCCCATAATTTCCATTCTCCCTATCTTGATCCTCTGCAGTTGTAAAAATATATGTGGAAAACTGAAAGGTGGGCAGAAGTGAACATTTATTAGTACAAAATGTAATTCTCTAAGAGCTACTTTAGTACCTCACGATGACCTGAGTGAAACTAATGGCCTAGTTTTTACTCCAGCTCTTATTAATTCAGTGGTTGACTGCATTAGTTCATCCCTACCTCACTATCTGTTTTGAGGGTAGGATCTATAAATATCAGTTTAGCGTTCTCTCAAATTCTTTAGTTACACAGAAATGTCATAAAGTACAAAAGGAAACAGGTTTAAGGAAATAAATAATTCTACAGATACATGTAATAAGTCAAAAAAAGAAGATGGTGTCCCAGTTCTCTCCTGTTGTTATCTTTATTTTGGTTTGATTTTTTTCTTTTGATTTGATTTTTTACTTTTGATTTTAGTGTTTTCTTTTTGCCAAGCTCCTAGAGAAAGCATCAAATATAAAAGCTAGCAGATATGAAATCCTATCAGAAGCCCCTCACTTTGATTTCTGGTGTTACCTATGTCTTGCCAAATGTAAAGCTTATTATACGGGTGCCAATTTGTCACATAAACACGTAAGGGGATCCAGGGTCAGTGGTGTAAATCACGGTGCCTTGCCATGAAACCTGGCTACAATGAACTTAAAGAGAACAGCTTAAAAGGAAAAGCTGGGGGGTAGGGGGGTCTTGGCATCAGGTGGCGACTCTACCACCTTCTCTCCATTCAACTGTTTGACAAAGTCATTTTAGTCCCCAGGCCATCATTTGCACTATTGTGGCAGGGGAGCTGTCCTAGAAGTGAGAAGCGACAACATGCTAGCAGCCTGCGGGACTGGCGGGCAGCTCCGCCTGCAGCACCAGTGCGGGATCCACTAAGTGAAGCCAGCTGGGCTCCTGAGTCTAGTGGGGACTTGGAGAACCTTTATGTCTAGCTAAGGGATTGTAAATACACCAATCAGCACCCTGTGTCTAGCTCAAGGTTTGTAAATACACCAATCAGTACTCTGTATCTAGCTAACCTAGTGGTGACTGGGATAACTTTTCTGTCTGGCTCTCTATGTCTAGCCAAAGGATTGTAAACACACCAATCAGTACTCTGTGTTTAGCTCAAGGATTGTAAATGCACCAATCAGCACTCTGTGTCTAGCTCAGGGTTTGTAAACGCACCAATCAGTGCTCTGTGTCTGGTTAATCTGGTGAGGACTTGGAGAACTTTTATGTCTAGCTAGAGGATTGTAAATGCACCAATCAGCATCCTGTCAAAATGGACCAGTCAGCTCTCTGTAAAATGGACCAATGAGCTCTCTGTAAAATAGACTAATCAGCTCTCTGTAAAATGGACTAATCAGCAGGATGTGGGTGGGATCAGATAAGCGAATAAAAGGAGGCTGCTGGAACCAGCAGTGGCAACCTGCTTGGGTCCCCTTCACAATGTAAAAGCTTTGTTCTTTCACTTTTTGCAATAAATCTTGCTGCTGCTCACTCTTTGGGTCCAGGCTACCTTTATGAGCTGTAATATTCACCGTGAAGGTCTGCAGCTTCACTCCTGAAGCCAGGGAGACCACGAACCCACCAGAAGAAAGAAGCTCCAGACACATTTGAACATCTGAAGGAGCAAACTCTGGACACATCATCTTTAAGACCTGTAACACTCACCGCGACGGTCTGCAGCTTCATTCTTGAAGTCAGCAAGACCAAGAACCTACCAATTCCAGACACAGAAGGATAAGTCACAGCCATACTGAGTCAGACTCAAGTAAGGTGAAGATGAGGTTCTCCCCTTGCTCTTGGGCATAACAAAACGGGGCTTGTCATATGAATACCAGAGCACCTTTTTAAAAAAGAAAACCTTTTTCTCCTGGTCCTCGCTGTCCAGTCTGGTAAAGGGTTTTTTGTTTGTTTGTTTTGTTTGTTTGTTTGTTTTGAGACGGAGTCTCGCTCTGTCGCCCAGGCTGGAGTGTAGTGGCCGGATCTCAGCTCACTGCAAGCTCCGCCTCCCGGGTTTACGCCATTCTCCTGCCTCAGCCTCCCAAGTAGCTGGGACTACAGGCGCCCGCCACCTCGCCCAGCTGGGTTTTTTTGTATTTTTTAGTAGAGACGGGGTTTCACCGTGTTAGCCAGGATGGTCTCCATATCCTGACCTCGTGATCCACCCGTCTCGGCCTCCCAAAGTGCTGGAATTACAGGCTTGAGCCACCGCGCCCGGCCCGGTAAATGGTTTTGACAGACATCTGCCAAGCTTCAGTGTCACTGGGCTCCCACTAAAAGCGCTGGTGATTATTCACAACCTCCCTTAAGAAATCTCTAACAGGAAATAAGTGCAATCCTGAAAAATGGGAGGGTGTATCTGGAACAGCTCCCCAGGTGTTCAGAGCATCTTAGGGTCCAACCTGGTCCTTGTGTCTTGGTGCACTGTCTCCACCATCCTTGCAGCAGACACGGAGTTGGATGACTGCCCAGGCAAGCAACCTTGTGGAGGGGCAGTGTGAAGTTCCTTACAGCAGGGAGGAAAAAGCGGGACCTCCAAGGTGGGGATGGGGGATTCTGACACTCCAGTGGTCACACACACACACACACCTCAGAAACACCCTGGTCACTGTGAGACAATCTCCAAGCTGTAAAGTTCCCAGAAAGGACCCTTTGATGAACCATGAGAGAGCAGAGGAGAACTGGGCACGGGCTGTCAGGAGTCGGGGCAGGCAGGAAAATGGCTCTGCCCGATTCCCGCTGGCTGGCCGATGCTGGCTCAGATATGCAGCCTGCCGGATGTGGTGCTTTCCAGGCACGGGAGGCGTGGCAGGAGTGGGCGAGGCTGCATCTCCTGCGGCAGTCCCTGAGCTCCTGGGTCGCAGGCAGGTAGATCCCACACAGGTGGGCGCAGACGGCGGGGTCAGCCTGGGGGTTGGCTTGGGTCTCAGGGAGAGGGGTGGGAGGGGGGAGGCCGGCCTGGCAGGGCGCTGTGGCCTCGGAGGGGCAGCCTGGCAGGCGCTGAGAGGACACGAACTCGAGGCCTCCAGCGGCGCAGAGGAAGAGTGGGGTAGGCACCCCGCTGGGCACGCCAAAGTGCTCTAAACTCCCGCGTGCCCCTTCTTCCTCCTGTGGCTTCTGGTGTCTTGCATGGGCGGATGTGTACTGGGTTCGACTTCTCGCGCTCTTAGTTCATCCTCCTATCACCTCAGGCAACCTACTCTGCCCCTCGGCCTCCCACTTCCTCATCTGTAAAATAGGGCGGGAATTATTTCTTACTTCATAATAGTATTGTCAGAGGCGTTTGAACCAGAGCAACTCCATCTTGAATAGAGGAGGCTGAGTGAAATGAGGCTGAGACCCACCGGGCTGCATTCCCAGGAGGTTAGCCATTCTAAGTCACAGGATACAGGTCATAAAGACCTTGCTGATAAAACAGGTTGCAGTAAAGAAGCCAGCTAAAGCCCACTAAAAACAAGGTGGCAATGGGAGTGACCTCCGGTCGTCCTCCCTGCTACACTCCCACCAGTGCCATGACAGTTTACAAATGCCATGGCAACGTCAGGAAATTACTCTATATGGTCTAAAAAGGGGAGGCATGAATAATCCCCCCCCTTGTTTAGCATATAATCAATAAATAACCATAAAAATGGGCAATCAGCAGCCCTTAGGGCTGCTCTGCCTATGGAGTAGCCATTCTTTTATTCCTCTACTTTCTTAATAAACTTGCTTTCACTTCATTGTATAGACTTGGCCTGAATTCTTTCTTGTATGAGATTCAAGAACCCTCTCTTGGGGTCTGGATAGGGACCCCTTTCTGGTAACAGTATGAGGATACAATGAATTGATGTAAAGCAATTTTACCCCACACCTGGCACACCATAACTGTTCAGCACATTGTAGCTAGTGTTTTTATTAGCTCAAACTCTTTAATTTTTGTAGAAACGGGAATCTCACTTTGTTACCCAGACTGGTCTCAAACTACTGGTCAAACTGATAACACACCCAATCCATGAGGATCCAAGGGATCTGTGTGCGAGAACTGGATAAAGATTTTCTCTCTAGACCAGTGATGTCCAAAGAAATATAATGTAAACCATAGATGTATTTCTTTAATTTTCTAAAACCACATTAAAAGTGTAAAAACAATCGGATGAATTGAATTAGTGGAATTATAGGTGTTAACCGTGTTGATTTGTTGCAAGCGTGAGATAGTGACAGGGTTGTGGTGCTTATACTTAGATTGAGTGCTAAAAATGTTGGTAATGAGGAATCCAGCAAAGATACTGCCAATTGTTAGGCATTTAATTGATTTTAGTAATATGTTTTCTTTAAACAACTATATCCAAAATATCACTTCAACATGTGACACTAGCCACATTTAAAGAGCTTCAATTTCCCCTGTGCTAGACAGCACAGCTGTAGATACTTCTTCCCTAAGATCTCTGTGATATGGCCAAGAGACAGGGAGATACTGGGTAGAATAGAATGGTTCCCCAGCAAAGGCCCCACCCTTAAGCCTGGAGACTCTCAGCCCTAAGTAGGAACAGGCATTTCTGTTTTCGTGCCCCAAAAGTTACCTTTTGGCCTACCATGCTACCCAGGCCTGTACCCACAGAAACCCCAAACCCTAGGCTCCAGAAGCAGATCAGCCAACAAGGAGATGGGGGGACACACAGATGAATGGCGTGGCAGACAAAAAGAAGAGGAGGGACATCTGAATGCCAAGAGTTCAGCTGGGAGTGGTCAGAGAGGAGTTTGGCTGCTGAACAGCCAAACTCCAGGGGACGATCATCCTCCCACTCCATCCCCCTTCCACCTCCCCATCCATCCTACTGAGAGCCAACTCCACCACTCAATAACACCCTATATTCATCCTTCAAGCCCGTGTGTTACTGGATTCTTTTGGAATGCTGGGCAACAGCTTGGGATCTAGAAAGCTGTCACCCTGGCCCTTTGCCCTTGCAAAAAGGCAGAGGGTCCATTGAGCTGGTTAACACTTAAGCTGTTCATGGACAGCAAGGCTGAAAGAGCATCGTAACAATGGGAGCACAGGCACCCACCCCTAGACACTACCACAGGGCCAGAGCCCAAAGCACTTCCCCTGGCTCCTGCACTTGCCCATCTGCATGCTCCCACTCCTGTCAGGGGTTTGAGCAGTGGCAGTGACCAAATAGGTGAGCCACAACCCTGCTGCACATCCTGCAGGGGGATCAGAGAACTCTCCCATTTCATATGAATGCCCAGCTCCTTTCCACCATTTGGATCTCAACTCAAATGTCACCACCACCTTTGACCATTTATCTAAAGTAGGTTCCTCTTCTCCAGGAGCTGTGGCTCCTGCCTGTAGTCCCAGCTACTAGAGGCTTTGAGACCAGTCTGGGGATATAGTGAGACCCCTATCTCTAAAACAGAAAGAAGAAAAAAAGTAGCTGCAGTTGCCCCTGCCCCCTTCATGCCCACATACACATACATTCACCTAGCTTCACATGTTTTACTTTCAACACACCATGTATCACCATGTGAAATTCCCTTGTTTATTGTTTCCCTCTCCTCATTAGAACCTACGTTCTCAGGCTGCAGAGTTAGATCCTCAGCACCCAGCACAGAATGTGGCACATTATAGGCACTTACTTAATATTTGCATGAATTAATGAATGAGCAAATGAATAAATTATTAGATGTGGGAGTCCTTGTTGGAGGAAACAAGTTTGATATAATATTGTCCTAGTTTCTAAAAATGAAACCTCCAAACAATGGAAAAAGCAGCTTCATTTTCTATTTATGTCAATACTGCCCCAGTAACAGTTAAAATCAATGCGTCAGGAAGTACGCTTTACTGTCTGTTTGTGCTTCTGAGTCAGGAAAATAAGTAGTTTTGCCTTCCAATAGGTGAACAAAATGAGAAGAATTGATATTTGCATGTTTTCTGGGATATGAAATTCTCAAGTCCTTATTTAAAAAAGGTAATTTGAAAAAGTTGGGACAGGTTTTTCTCAACCCTTAAAATGAAACTTTCGGTTGACACTAGAGCTTTATTGCTGGCAATGACAAGGCATTTGTTTACTAAAAGTAACACTGTTTCATATTTACCTTACCAAAAATAAATGCTACCTACTCTATAGACAGAACTACTCAATTTTGAACAAGAAGATATCTCAGTATCATGGGAATAATATTAAATTTGAACAATACAAAGGTTGCAGAATACTCACGGGGATATGAAAAGAGTCTTCTATACATTTGATGACTAATCAGGCAATAACAAATGACTCAACTGCTACCTTTATGTCTAGGTTTATAAGCTTGACTCTCCCAGCTGTGGTAACATAAGTGTCAGATGTTCTTCAACAGTCATTTATTTACTTTATAGATTGTCTGAATTATATGCCAACTCAAACATTTAAGATTTTTAAAAATTACCAATAGTTTTTAAAATAAAATTTAATACATAAAAATATTAAACTGAGCCCAAATGGTGAAGAGCCAGCTTATATATGTGTTGACTCTTACTAAAAAGAAAGGGGATAGATGGCCTAGTGTAAGGTATCTATATATTCTGTGTTGAGCTCATTGAACAATAGGGTATTCTTGATAAGTAAACATTTGGGCTATGGGTCAATAACAACAGTTAAAACCTGTTTCTGGGTAAGCAACACAATTAAGGCAATAAGTGTGTTTGGGATACCAGTTCAAATGAATTTGTTTGATGTTATAAAATGGTTACTAAAATACTGGTTGCCAAGCCTGGGTTCGCAGTACAATTACCTAGGGAGCTTTACAAGACAGCTGATTGCCAGTTTCTATCCTCAGAGATTCTAATTCAGGCAGCCTGTTGGGGCTTTGGAACCTGTAGTAAGAAAATCTCTCTTGGTGACTCCAATGATCAGCCAGTTCAGGGAACCCTTGCAGCAGAATTGTCCAAGTGTTACTAGAAGTAGATTCACCAGGATGCCAAAGAGGCTCAATTTTCAGGGCCTCTCATTTGCATGGGTCTTTTCTAAAGCACCGTATCTAATTTTATATTTGTAATTTTGTGTTTTTTTTTTTTTTTTTAATGAGACGGAGTCTCGCTCTATCACCCAGGCTGGAGTGCCGTGGCACAATCTCCACTAATTGCAAGCTCTGCCTCCTGGGTTCAAGCCATTCTCCTGGCTCAGCCTCCCCAGGAGCTGGGACTACAGGCGCCCGTCAATACACCCATAGTAGAGACAGGATTTCGCCGTGTTAGCCAGGATGGTCTCGATCTCCTGACCTCATGATCTGCCTGCCTCAGCCTCCCAAAGTGCTAGGATTACAGGCTCGAGCCACCGCGCCCCTCCTTGTATTCCTTTTCTTAAAGAGGGCCCCCTAATTGTAAAGAGCTCAGTCCCTACAAAACCTGAATCTGCTCCTGGCCATAAACTATACTGTAGTCAGAAAACTATAACTCCCAGGCAAATCTGGCCCTCTGCCGGCTTTTGTACAGCCCACACGCTAAGAATAATTTTTACATTTTTAAATGGTAAAAAAAAAGAGTAATACTTTATGACACATGAAGATTACTTGACATTCAAATTTCAGCATTCATAAATAAAGTTATATTGGCTCACAGCCATGCTCACTCATTTATGTATTGTCTATAGTTGCTTTAGTGCTACAATGGCAGAACTGAGTAATTGCAACAGAGACTGGATGGCCTGAAAAGCTTAAAATATTTACTATCTAGGTCTTAACAGAAAAAGTTTGTAGACCCTTGATCCATGCCATGAAATAATAACATCATAGACATGACAGAAAATTGATTTGAAGGGGTTGATTTATTTAATGTGAAAAGCATAATAGAGGAACTGTTTAAGATAAACAACTTACAAATACTCCCAATTGTAGAAGTGAAAGATTGATTCTATGAAAATCTACAAGTGATTGATTAAATTTAGACATGAATATCAAAGACTTTATAGAGTCATAGCATCTTATCAAAGATCATTTAGCCGAAGTTATGCTTAGTCTGTAGGTTAGAAGCAATGAAGTGAGACAGATTGGTTTGTGGGATGACTCAGAATAGGATGATAATCAGTAAAAACCTTCCCAGGTAGAAATTACAAGGAAAAGAATAGAGGATAGTTGCAAAAGATTTATGGAATTAGATTAACCACTTAGCATAAAATATTACTGCTCTGGATTGTGAAAAAGTATAGTAAAATGTTGCTAAAGTTATATTTCAAAGTGTAGCTCCCAGAGATGGAACCAGTTAAAGCAATTCTACAAACAAAGCTAAAAAACATTTTAACAATAATGATTGGGTGTATTAGGCAAGAACTGTGACAGATCATCAAATTCTGGCAGCAAAGCACATTAAAAATATTGATTTAGCTGTCTCTCTTGACAGAAGTATGACGGAAACTTAGGCAGAGCCGTGAGGGTCACTCTGAAGGTCTGGGACCTCAGAGAGGCAGCAAGGAGGAAAGTCCATCGAAAGACAGTCAGTGTAGCACTGGGGTTAGTGGGAATGCTAACTGGTCATGTTCTGTAGCAGATTTCTCAATCAGGCAAATAGTAGAGGAACATTATATCCAAAAGACAAATTGACTAGGAAGTTGGCCAGTGAACTTATTATTAGGATTGGAAGGTCAATGATGAAAGCAGAAGCTCTTAGTTCACTTCGCAGCTCTCATGATAGGATTGTACAAAAGAGAAGAAACGATCTTCCTTAATTGACTCAGGGCCAGGTACTTCGAAGATCCAAGTAGTCTGCTACTCCGGCTTCTGCTGGAATCTTGGCTGTTTGGAGGCAATTTGTTCTGTGTCTTTTGGAGAAATCCCCTGTGTTCCAAAGAACATCTGGGAATAATATCTCAACTGTAGTTCAACTTTTCCATTTTCACAAGAGAAGGGACTTGAGAGCTGGACGGTAATAGAGAGTCGTTGAGTCCATCTGAAGGATGGGTGATTTACCAGGCAAACGTAAGGGAAAGAGGAAGGAAAGCATCATTTTGAAGCATCTACTATGAACTAGGCACTCTGAATATGCTACTTCATTATTTCACATCTCCTCAGTGTAATTATTATTGATTCCACTTAAGATCTGGGGAAGCAGGGAGCATAAGCTTCACGCTCACACTCATCCAGTCTCTGACTGAACTGCTGAACTACTGAATTCATAAACGTGAATGCTGAAATGTGAATGCACGTCTGTCTGGCTGCCTGGCCCCAAGTTCTTACTCCTTTCAACTTACCTGGCTGCTCCAGGCAGGCTCTCCAAGCAGATAAAGCAGCAAGTAGAAAAACATGGCATCATAAATATGTTTTCTACTTTTAAGGACCACAAAGACATTTCTTAAATTTATTGGAGTTATAAAAACAAAACTAAATGAATACCCTTCATTAATGAATAATACTATCTCTAAGGTGGACGGTCACATTACCTATCGCGGTCTTCCTTAAAGTGTCAAATTTGGAATCTAGTAAATGTCCTGTATTAGGTCCCTTTGAGACTTTACACAATTTACCCCAAACTCACTGTAAAAAAATGGTCTCTTTATATGTAAAGTTAAAGTTTTGCCAACTACAGATTGCTCAGGACAGGCAAGCAGCTCTCCTGGCCCCTAGTTTCAGCGATGACTAGTTTCTTTTTCACCACAGTCCAGTTAGAAATGAGGTTATAGTTGTAAGTCTTCCTTCCCTGAGTTTTTTTTTTTTTTTTTTTTTAATGCAGGCCGTTATAGTAACGAGTCACATGGTCACATGGTCTTCCCTTAGGTGATGGTCAGTGGTTAAAAACAGCCAGTAGATCTTCAGAGGAATTATTACAAGTTAAAAAAAAAAAATCATTTAAAGAACATATGCCACCATTTTGAAGTTCCCTAGTAAATTATTTGATCAATTTACCTTCTATTTCCTCCAAAACTGTGTCCTCACAGTTTTCAGAGCCTAAAATAGTCACTTTTTTATCCCTTAATCACAAACCACTCAGAAGAGGCTATAAGAAGAAAATACCATCAAGCAATGCTGCCTTAAGGAATTCTGTTTACTCTAAATTTAGTAGATTTCTTTTGTAAACCTAGGCCTAATCTCAGATTAAACAAAACAAATGGTAGCTAAATAGATGGCCTCTTCAACTCTGTTTGCTCTACCACAGACAAACAAGTCAAGGCCTTCCTAATTTGCAGTTCAGAAAGCTCTCTTCCCAATCCAGAAGAGGGAAAATGAAGACCAAGCACCAATCTAAACAGACATTCCGTAATTATAGGATTTTAGGTTTGGAGTCACTTCACTTAATCTTTGCATGACCCAGAATTCAACTCAGAAGATTAAAAGAACAGCATTTTCAGTTCTATTCATGAAAATTAAGGACTTGACTGGAGTTAATAAAGCCGAGAAAAAAGTATAAGCTGTTAGTCAAAGCAACGTAATCCTTACTGCAATGCAAAGTGGAAAAAAATGTAGTTGTATGTTATTTCCATTACAATAAGTAATACATTTGTTTACATATTTGGAAAAGAGGACATAATATTCCGAAGGTGAATTATTCTGTGTGGGAGAACCATATTAAGATTCCACTGTTGGAGCAACTCCAGAAGCTTATCAGATCTAAATAAAAGATTGATGATGATTCTGAGTTTAAAATTTAATGTCTAAGCTACCTGCTAAATTTTACATTACAAGAACGTTGACTGTACTGTAAATCAATAAAATCAATTATGCTCTCTTATGGAATGGATGTTATAAGATAAAAATTATTTACATATTACTGTGCCTTTTCAGGGTGTGTTGTTTACTTCTTTCACTCACTATCATTTGTCAAATTTTTCATTTTGAAGGATTTAATGGATAATATTTAATACACAGTACATTAAAAATGGTATTCTGCTAGAATACCTTTTTTCTATAAATTACACAAAGACATGATCATTTCTACCTATAAACATGGATTTACAAAAACAAAATCTAACAATCTGATATACCCAGATTTAAGGAAATAATTTCCAAGTTGTAATTATATTGAAACTGATCCTTTTTCTGTTAAAAGGAACTTCAAGGCAGCTATTATGTGCTATGAATAAATGATCATACAATAATCATAGTTATGAGATCTGTAAGTAAATGGTTAGCATCTGTTTATCCAACACCTTAGTTACTGTGTAAGTCTTTCCCCAAAGCCAGTCTACCAATTCACAGGGGCTTTATCTTTGTCTAAGCCCATCTCTCAAGTGAATTAAAGGCTTGTGAGAGAAGACAAATGACCTTTTATGGGTTTGGAGTATACTGTGAGGTTAAGACTGCGAATGCCAGTCCAAGGCAAGAGTTGGCAGTGTGTGTTTTCGCCTGCACTCGTCACCAGTGTTCCCATTAATCTCATTCCCCAGCCTCCAGCAGGGGAAAAGCCCATCTTACTAAATAATGCAAATGTAAATATTGTACACCTATGTATCTAAATTATGTTTTCATAAAATTATGAGATAAAGATTTTTGATCATTTAAGCAGTTCAGACACTTGGTTACATTCATAATCAAGAAACGAAAGATATCTCCGGGAAAAAAGTGTCCAACGTTGTAATAAGTAATTATTTAAAACATATTGCAAAACAGATTGTGATAAGAACTTATAATTTGTTTTTTAACTCAGAATTAGAATTTGATAAAGACAAATTTCCAAGTCCATGAAATAACTTAATACTTTGCTTTCTTTCTTTCTTTCTTTCTTTTTTTGGGGGGGATGGAGTTTTGCTCTCTTTGCCCAGGCTGGAGTGCAATGGCACAGTCTCGGCTCACTGCAACCTCTGCCTCTGGGGTTCAAGCGATTCTCCTGCCTAGGCCTCTCAAGTAGCTGGAATTACAGGCGCCCAGCACCATGCTGGGCTAGTTTTGTATTTTTAGTAGAGATGGGATTTCACCATATTGGACAGGCTGGTCTTGGTGATCCTGACCTCAGGTGATCCGCTGGCCTCGGCCTACCAAAGTGCTGGGATTACAGGCGTGAGCCACCGCACCCAGCCAATACTTTGTTTTCTTAATATGAATGGGGATATACTTGAATCATTCAGGAAAGCCCCCTGTATCTTATTCCTAAGTCTATTGGATTAATGTCATATGTACATCAGGTTAGCTAGAAAAAAGGACATTTTAAAGGGCATTAATCATTTATGTTCAAAGGTAAGATATTAAGAGCAATATAAATTATAACTTATTTCTGAAATCAAGAATTTACTCAGAAAATCTTTTCTAGTTTTTCATCAGCTAACAATTATGATTACTTTGTTCAAAATTTTTTCTAGTTTCAAATTTAAGCTCCCCCCACTGTCCCCGGGTCACTTACACCATTCTCTTCTTTATAAAATCTTATATTTGGAAAAACACAAAGTATATGCAATAGTCATTTAAAATTTTGTAGGATTTAAACAATTACAAAAGATACAAGCACTTGCAGGTCAAACATTGCATAGGTGACAAAGATATATATATATATTTTTTGAGATGGAGTTTCGCTCTTGTTGCCCAGGCTGGAGTGCAATGGTGCGATCTCAGCTCACTGCGACCTCTGCCTCCCAGGTTCAAGTGATTCTCCTGTCTCAGCCTCCCGAGTAGCTGGGATTATGGGCGCCTGCCACCGCATCCAGCTAATTTTTGTATGTTTTAGTAGAGATGGGGTTTCTCCATGCTGGTCAGGCTGGTCTTGAACTCCCGACCTCAGGTGATCCGCCCGCCTCCACCTTCAAAATGCTGGGATTACAGGTGTGAGCCACTGCACCCTGCCAGAAAAAGAGATTAATGTCTCCTTCATCCCTTCCAGCTCATCCTCCGCAGAAACCTGATGTTAACATTTCAGTGTACATCCTCCATCCCAAACAAATATTTATACATGTATTTATCCAAGCATAATGTATAATTGTAAAAGTTCTTTTTTATAAAGTCAGAATAAAAATCAGAATAAAAATATAAATTCACATTATTCTATGTATTAATCAGAACTATTTTGGTTGTAAGTAATGGAAACAGAAAATAGTTTAAGTAAAAAAAGTATTTAAGTATTATTGGTTTGTGTAACTGAGAAGGCTTCAAGAATAGCTGGATCTAGGAAATTAAATCAGCAGTTAGCCTTGGTTTGTCTTAGCTCTGTTTTTCTCTATGTTGGTTCATTCTTGGGCAAAACTTTTCTTGTAGTGGCAGGATGGGTGTTTTCGATATTGGACATATCACATACAAAATGCAAAATACTATGTTTAACAATTTTAGAGAAATATCGAACAACCTTGAAAATATAGGCAGGAAATGAGAAATTATCTTAAAATGTCAAAGAGATTTGAAGAACCAATTAAATGAAGAATTAAATAAGAATGAAAAATAAGAATGATGAAATTTAAAAAACAATAGAAGATTGCCATTTCTGATTTCTGACAATATGGCAACCAAGATATTTTGGACCATTCTCCCACTGAAAATAACAAAAGATGCGGCTAAATCAGAAAAAAAAACAACAACGGCTGGGCGCAGTGGCTCATGCCTGTAATCCCAACACTTTGGGAGGCCGAAGCAGGCGAATCACCTGAGGTCAGGAGTTCGAGACCAGCCTGGCCAACATGATGAAACCCTGTCTCTACTAAATATACAAAAATTAGTCTGGCATGGTTGTGGGCACCTGTAATCCCAGCTACTCGGGAGGCTGAGGCAGGAGAATCACTTGAACCCTGGAGGCGGAGGCTGCAGTGAGCTGAGATTGTGACACTGCACTCCAGCCTGGGTGACAGAGTGAGACTCCATCTCAAAAAAAAAGAAAACAAGAAAAGAAAACAAGAATATCAAAAATAAAAACAAAACTAGAGGCATCAAAAAGCTAACAAGATAGTAACAAATAACCAAGCCAAAATATGAGAGCAAGTAGAAACACAGAAATAAGCATAGTGATAAAGCCAGTATTATTTATTCAAGAGAATTTCTAAATGTACTCTTACCTTGTGTGGTGCTTCTGCCTCATATCCTCCTGTCTTGATGACCTTATGAACAAAGCCGCAACCCCAAATGATTGTCCCTGTGCCCTGGGGATACTCAGCAAGTAAACTAGTCTGGATAAGGGCCAACTGGGAGCACACTTTCCTGAGCATCTCAGAATCAGATATGTTCCTTGACAGTCTAGACCACAGACAGCTGGACTCGCACAAGTGTGGGTTTGTGAAGCCTTAGGTGACAATATTGAAGTAGGATTGGGTGGGGTATGGAGAGCACACAACAGTTAGAAAGGGTAAGGCAATCTGTCATTCTTCCTACCTGCCTTTTCCACAACAAAGAGGGAGATGGAGCCGGCATGATGCTCACCCTCAGCTCCCGGAGAAGCCAGACTACTAAGCTCAGGTCTGCCCTGCAGTCCTCTCTGTTACTGAAGCCACCACGTGCCTATTTCCTGCTACCATCTCCTTGCCAGTGGATGCACTGAGCTCAGTTCACCTGTGCACCCACCCTGCCCCAACAATCTTTAATCACTCAGTGCACTGAAAACGCTTACTGCCCATACTCTTACATCAGTTAGGGCAGTTGTCCCAACCTTTTTGGCACCAGGGACTGGTTTCATGGAAGACAATTTTTCCATGGACAGGATAAGGGTGGGGGATGGTTTGGGGATGATTCAAGCACATCATATTTATTATGCACTTTATTCCTATTATTATTACATTGTAATATACAATGAAATAATTATACAACTCACCATAATGTAGAATCAGTGGGAGCCCTGAGCTTGTTCTCCTGCAACGAGACGGTCCCATCTGTGGGTGATGGGAGACAGTGACAGATCATCAGGTATTGATTCTCATGAGGAGCACACAACCTAGATCCTTCACATGCACAGTTCACAATAGGGTTCCCACTCCTATGAGAATGTAATGCCACTGCTGATCTGAAGGAAGCAGAGCTCAGGCGGTGATGCAAGTGATGGGAAGTGACTATAAATACAGATGAAGCCTCCCCTGCTTGCCAGCCCACTGTTCACCTCCTGCTGTGTGGCCTGGGAGTTGAAGACCCTGAGTTAGGGAGCTTCTGTCTTCAAGTGACAAAAAGTTCAGCTCAAATGGACTTAGACAACAAAAGGGGACATTGTGGCTAGTAGTTCTTCTGGGGGTTCTCAGTTTACACACTAAAAGTTGATTCTGACTGATTTAGGAAATGACAAATTTGTTGAAAGGCTATTAGGTAGCCCAAAGGCTAGATAGGAAGAACCACTTCCAAAATTAGGTCCTAGTACCAGTCCGGTAAAGGCAGTGCTGCTGGTGGTCTTACATTCTGTCTTTGGAGGCAGGATACCAACTGCTACTCCTGAAACTGTTGCCATAAGCACTACTGCTGCCACTACAGCTGCGCCCACCAGTGAATTCTCCACTGTCTTGGTGACTTCATTTCTCCAGCTTGGGATTCACAGGTTGGTCTGATGGTCAAATAGAGAAGAAATGCCTGTGCTTTAGCTGTGAAGCTGCCTGGGGTTGTGACTATATGGTCCTGGCTGTTTCTACATTGGAAGGCATCTCTGCCCCTCAGTGGTATGCATGTGGTGAGATATCCCCAAACCCAGAAAGGTGTTCAGATAAGGTCCTTGCTCATGTGGCATTTACGGTCTTACAGTGAGGGAGACAGACAATAAGCAAGTAAACCAATAAAGAAAGATGATAATTCCAGGTAGTGATTAGCATTATGAAGACTATAAGGACCTCCACAAATTCCAACCCTGATGTTGCCCCAGAAGCAAGAGAGGGGTGTACCGATCTGCAAGTCGATGTAAATCTAGGTAAAAACCATAAGAAACCCCTGGGCAGAGAGAAAGGGTGGCTGTGACCTGCTGTGGGTAAACCATAGGCTGAGCAGAGAAAGTCACTGTTAGGACATGGTGCAGGCAGAGTTGCAGGCTGTTTCCTCTCTCCAACCGCTGTTCTTGGCAGATAATCGCCTGGCCTGGCACCACCTTGAGACAAAATATCTGCTACGCGGAGGTGATAGGATAATATCAGGGCAGTGCCACAGCCTGGCCAGGGTGAGGAACAGATAACAATGGCAGCATCTGGCCTCTGAGCAATTCTACCCCCTGTCAGAAGGAGGTTACTTACAGAGGAGTTGTTTACAGAATTTGGGAGCTGACTGTATCCAGAGCAGGGATGAATGCACACTGCAGGATACCAAGGATCAGTTAGAAGCAATGAACCAAGTGTGCATACATATATAACAGATACAGATGGGTCTTTAGAACACACTGGTGAATACAAAACATAATACCTACAACAAGGTCTATTGCACAATACTATTTGTGAAACATATAGTACGCCAAATAATAACTTACATTTGACAATATTACATTTTTAGACAAGGATATACATGTAATGCCTTATAGTGAATGAATATATGAAAGGAGAGGTAATGGAAATGGAAACCAGGGATTAATGGGGAAAATATCCATGAAAGAAATGTAATAATAGTATACCATGAACTGAAGTATGTGATTGACTTGATACTTTTCACATGAGGCATAAAAATTAAAGAAAGAATGGAGGAGTAGGAGGGAATTTATTAGCTGGCATCTCGGCTGCAGGTGGAGTGATCAACATTAAATAGGGTGGTCAGAGAAGGCTTCTATAAAGAGGTGACATCTAGGCTAAAGTCTCAGCAATGTGGCCAGTCATGTGATGGTCTGGGGCTGCGCACTCCAGGCAGAAGGAATAGCATATGCTAAGACCCTGTAACAGAAACATGACATCGTTGAGGAACAAGGAAAAAGACAGGTGTGTTTGGAGCACAGCGAGTACATCAAAGTTGAGGTTTAATTTTAAAAGATGATCTGGCAAAGTCTTTCTTCGTTGATAAGTCTATACATACAGTTTGGAGTAATCAGTTTCACAGAATTGGTAATTGCTAGGGAGAAGTGAAGTCCTCTCTGGTTTTATGAAGACCCGGCTTGACAGGGAAGTGAGGCGTGAGCACCAGGCAATCAGACAGTGGCAGAACCAAATTTGCACTTACAAGTGCAGAAGGAGCCGATTCTCACCACTGCGAAGACAGAAATTTTAGCAGGTGCAGCCTGCCATGCTGAGACCCCCATGCTGAAGGCTGGACAGCCCGTGTAAAGGACTGACTCGGCAGGGCTTTTGACACTAGCTGTCTCCACTGCGATCCTGCTTACAGCTTGTGCCCTCAACATTTCCGGGGCAACAGCTCCTAACTAGGACCACTTTCCACATCTTTGCCCTCTGGTGCTTGGGCTCTGGTCTCCTTCTGTCCTCTTTCCATATCTTGCCAGGAACTTGACATTTTTTGGTTTTCTTCAAAAGAGCACTTTGTGTATCAAAAATACAAACCTTAGGTTTTCACTCTGTCCTGGGGTGTCGACCTCTTGTCTCCCTGTCAAGTGCTGAACTGCTCCTTTTGCAAAAGAAAACAAAGAACAATAATAAGCTGTTTTTCATGAACAGAAAATCCTTGAGGACAGGGACCTACTCTACCTTGACTTCCATCTAACCTTGTGCCTAGAAAAATTGTTGGGCCCAAGGTAGGTGCTCCATAAAATGGATTGAATGAGTTCACACACACACACACACACACACACACACACACACACCCCACATTCCTAAAATGGTGAAAAAATCACATCCTGCTTTCTATTGCAAAAGTTCCAACTAGAATTCATCTTTCCCAAGATAACTAGCATTAATACAGCTTTGCTCAACACCAATTATTGCTCACAAAGAATTAGTTTCCCTCACTGGAACTATTATGGGTCATAATAATAATGTTTATTGAGCACTGTGGGCCACATACTAAATTATCTCGCTTAAAACCTATAATAACCCTATGACTTATGTACTATCCCATCTTTATCTAAAAGAGGAGAAAAACTGAAGCTTAAAGAGACTTGGTAACTTCTACGTGATGGCTACAGCTGGGCTTTTCATCCCAGGTCAACCTGACTCCAGAACTCTTAGCCGACCTTCTGAAACTCAAGCCAATTCTATATAATGAAATATATTAAAGTTACATCTGAAGCAACTACTACTCTTCTGAATATTACTTTTTCTTTTGTAGACTAATCATTGGCATCCATATATTTAAGCATTTCTTAAGGAGCTCAATTTTTTCATAATATTGTACATTTAAAATATAATGTGTACAAGACAGCTTGAAAATAAGCAACAGAGAAAGAATAGAAGTGAAATCTATTCTTTGCACTGAGCCTGTGTTTGCTTTAATTCCAGTTTCTGGTTTTGAAAATACTTTTTTGTCTATTTTTTCTTCTTTTTCTTTGTACTGATAGTTTAATTACTTATTTTGTGATCATAAAACAATGAGCATTGTGACAATTTTACTGCAGTAAACATTCTTTGTCTGAGTCTAGGTTTCCTAGAAATTATAGGCTGAGGCAAAATTTACATTCTAAAGCTTCACTAGAGGGGTGCAAACCCAAGGGAGCAGGAGTGAACGGGGGCAGGCCAATAATACAGGAAGGCAGGAAAGCAAAGAGAAGATTATTAGGCTGGCCTTGCTTCACTAGAAAGCACTATTGGTTGTTCTGTCACCTGGAAGTTTCCAGAGAGGCCCACATGGAAACATTTCTCAGAAGAATCCTTTGGAAGAGAAGAAGAGGAAGAATTTGTCTATGGGTTATTGCCTATCATCTGCCTCTTAGTACTTCAAATTTGCTTCACTGGGGCTCAGCACGGTGGCTGACGCCTGTAATCCCAGCACTTTGGGAGGCCAAGGTGGGCGGATCACTTGAGGCCAGGAGTTCGAGACCAGCCTGGCTAACATGGCAAAACCCCATCTCTACTAAAAACACAAAAATTAGCTGGGCGTGATGGTGGCGCCTGTAACCCCAGCTGCTTGGGATGCCAAGGCACAAGAATCTGAACCTGGGAGACAGAGGTTGCAGTAAGCGGAGATCCTGCCTCCGCACTCCAGACTGGGTGACAGAGTGAGATTCTGTTGCAAAAAAAAAAAAAAAGCAAAAAAATAAAAATTGTTTTGTTTCACTGGGCATCAGCTTCTAGCATTGTTACATCGCCCCTTATATGAGTCTCAGAACACAAGTCAGCAAGCAGGCACAAGCCAGGGACACTTCCTTTCTGCCTGCAGCCTGGGGTCTCCAGGCCCTATCAAGGCAGTGTGCCCCCAGTGGTCCTGTTGTGTCTTGCACCTGGTGACAAGGAGGGCCCAGGGTAGGAGGGAGGAGGCCGGTGGTGTGAGGTGTGAGGTAGTGTGATCCTGAGCTGTGCCATGGAAGACCTGGGACACCTGGAGCAGCGGGCAGTAGACCCAGCTGGCTAAGCAGGAGGAACACTGCAACAACATGGTTTCTGCAGTGAGAGAGTTCCAAGAGCTTCTCCACAATAATGACCAAAACCACCTCTCTGCACTCAAAAGAAGGTGATCTTTTTGGAGGGTCATTAGTAGCATTGAGCAGAAAACCATAGCTGAGGATCAATAACCTCAAACTGTCAGAACATTTTCATAACATGTCTCCTGGTGCACATGCAGGAGATTTTTCTTCAGTGAATATCTGTACGTACGGTCTCTGTAAGTGAACACTTTTAAATAATAGCTTTAAATGGTTGCTTGTCACTAAGTTTGGTTCTTTTCTTATACATACGTCCAAAACTCATCTATCGATCCATAAATTCATCCTGGGGGAAAGTACCATTGAGTATCCCTATCACAATTGCCTCCTTGTTGAACTGGTAATAGACATCTCAGCAAACTCACAGGGAAACTAACAGTAAGAATTAAATGCTTTGAGGTATTTTAAACTTGGAGAGGCTATTTAAATCCATGTTACTTTTAAACCCAAAATTTCCCATTGTTTCCAGGAGAGGGCACAAATTCATCTTATGCTTATTCTTAGTGCTTTTCACCACCTTTCTTGACTTTACCCCATGTATACACATGCACACTCCCACACATAAACATGTGCACCCTAACTCTTATTTTATAAAATGTCTGGTTATCTATTAATCAGCTTATGCAGCCATTTCAGAACCTATGCAAAGCAACTTTGAACAGACTCTTCACCCTGCTGCAAGATCCGGAGTGTCAACTGGGGCTTCATGAGGTTCCCATGTAGAGCTGGTTCCACTACTGCTAAATACATATGGCTTTAATTTACAGTCCAGTCCCTGTATCATTGTTTCCAATTGCCGATGGCATTGGTAGACCAACAGTGGTAATAGGAGTAGTCTCAGGTAATAAGGAGACACATTTTCTATAGAGAATTTTAAAACAATAATTAAATGGACTAAAAGCTGATTTGCTTTTACTATATTCACACATTGGCGATTCTACACAATAGTCAAATGCTGTCCTCCTCCCCACTAAATCTTTTGTTGATCTGCAGTCTAAAAAATTTCTGTGGTTATCATTCAATTTCATAATAAATAAAATCAGCAATGTTACTGCTTATCTCTTAAGAAACACATTTTCTCCTTTAGTAATAACTCCTACGTGGGAGTTAACTCAGAGAAGACGACATAAATGGACTTATCTACACGCTCCTGTTTGAGAGTTAAGTTCCTGATGGTTCAGAATCATTCACATTTGTGCTTGCTTTGGGTACACGTCATGCTCCAACCAATGTGGGACTATCTGCTTCTGCATTTAAACACTAGATTTGGAATAAACATTGGCAGTACAGCGATTGTGATGGGACTTGGGCTACCTCAATTCTCTCTCATCCGATTTAGCACTCTCATGAAAACTCACTTGGAGTTTTTATATACAATTAAAATTTAAAATAATAAAGCAGTGTAAACCACTTCTTTTGGTAACTGCAAGTTTATTTCACATGTGCAGTATTTCACACTTTGAATAATATCTTTAAAAATTGAAGTTGATGTCTTTTTTATTGTTCTTTTTCTTATGTAATTACTATTGCACAATAATGTTATTCATTTTTATGGCAGTCTAGTATGTAGGTGTATGTATTTTCTCTTTTGTTTGAAAAACATTAATGTAATTAAAAATATTAGTCCACTACTTTCCCCTTTTTTGATACTATAAAATGTATTTTATTATTTTATTTTTCATTTTTATTGGAATGATTACATATACAAAGTTCAATAAAATAAAAATCTCACCATGTTTCTTTTCAGTCCATTTTTCTTTTTATTCATCTTATTATTATTACCAAAAATAATGCTGTAAGGAGTAGTGGGGTGTTAAAAAATGATCTGCTGGATAACACCAGTCACACAAGGCACACTCTGCTTCCTTGCAGATCCTCTGGAGAGCTGCCCTGCCTGAGAACACTGCTCCCTGCTGCTCGGTGTGAATTCACCCTTGAGGCTTATACACAGAGAATTAACCCTCACTCTTCCTTAAACTTATTCTTGTATTCAGAGAGATATATCTAACTACAGTGTCAACTTTGTCTTGGTTCACACAGATCCCCAGGAACAGAGTGAGCAATCAGCACATTTTTGTTGAGTGAAAGAAGGAATGTGATGTTACTTTGCACGTATTGGAGAGTGCATGCGCATGTGTTAATATGTCTGAGTATTGTGTGCAAGTGTGGGTGTTCACAGCACAAAATCGGTTTGTCAAGAGTGAACATCGTATATTTTACTTTTCTTGTACCCACCCACCCCACATCCCCCACCACTTCCCAGCCGTGCCAGAGGCACTACAGTTGCAGACTAACAAATTGACTTAGAAGGTCAGGACCCAAAATGCTATTCCAAAAATATTAAGAATGGCTAAGAAGTTAAAATCCAATCAAATAAAATTCCATTTTTTAATTCTTTTATAAGCACACTAGTTTTTTGTATGGGGGAGGAGAGGTTACTCATTAGTAAATAAAATTCTCAATTTATCACAAGATACTACAACTGATACTAATCTTTGCCAACTGTTAATAATTTATTTCTCATTCTTGTAACTGATACCCAGGGATGCATCTAATATATATTATAATTCAACACATTTTAATTACCATTATATTTAAAGTAAGAAAGGAGGGGGAAATGTAGCTTTTAAAGACTCTGCGCAGCTCACCTAAGATGACCTTTCAAAGATAAATGATATAAAACATTAAAGAACCTAAAACTTACATAGTCCAGCCTTGACGTGTAAATAAACGAGGCAGAGAGTATAGACTTGTCCAGAGTCTACAGTGTGAGGGTATAGCCAGGACCAGAAGCTTGCAATCCCTACTTCCACCCCAGTCTCTCATCCAACACAGCACAGCTTCCAATATAGAAGAAAATGACTCTGTTTTTGTTTGTTGTATCAAATTGTTTAAAGTATTTAAGATACGTGCTTCAGATATCATCACACTGTCAGATAACAATATACAGAGTAATAAGAATTTGCAGATAACTTTGAGAATCACCTATTATAACACATACATTAACAAGAGAGAATGAATAAATATTTACTAAGTATCTACCACGTCCATGGCACGTGGCTCTTCCCTATAGAGACTACTGAATGAATAAATGATAGCATGAACCTACATAACACTCACCATAAGCCAGTCTGGTCTAAGTGCTTTACATTTATTAAGACATTTAATCTTCACAACTCTGTGAATATCTGTTATCACCATCCCCAGTTTGCAGATAAGGAAATTGAGGCACAGAGAACTTCACCAAAGATCAGGCAGCCAGCAAACAGAACTTTACTACTTTGGTCATCTGACTCCATGGGTCATGCAAACTATGATCTACCTCTCATCTTAAGGAACAGAAACATAGGAAAAGGTTAATGGTAAGGCAGATTTAAATAACAGTTAATGATGACTATAATGGACAAAAGGCAATATCCAAGAGGCAAGTGAATAGTATAAGTCAGAGCTCTCTGTGAGTGCAAGCAACAGAAACTAAATATGAAATTGCTTAAATTATCTCAATATTTGCTGGCAATAGTAGAAGGCATTATAGAATGAATTTTGTCCCCCCAAAATTCATGTGTTGAAGTCCTAACTCCCAGTACCTCCAAATATAACCATATTTGACATAGGACCTTTAAAGAGCTAATTAAGGTAAATTGAGGCCATTCTGATGGATCCCAATCTAATCTAACTGGTGTCCCTATAAGAAAGTGAGATTAGGACAAACACACGCAGAGGGAAGGCCATGTGAAGATGCAGAGAGGAGGGCTATATGCAAGCAAGAAGAGAGTTCCCAGAGTGCAACCAACCCCCATGACACCTGGATCTCAGATTTCTAGTCTCCAAAGGCACAAGAAATTAAATTCCCATTTTCAGCCACCCAATCTGTGATACTTTGTTAATGCAGCCCAAGCATAGAAAAATAGAAGAATACTGGGCATTTCATAGAATTAAAGAGTTACAGGAAACAGTCACAGCCAGGAATCTCAAGGACTAGAACAAGGACCTCAACAACTGCAGGATACGCACACTATCCTCCCCACACTTCCAGCTTCAGAATTTAAAAATGCCAAGGATGGCCTCAACTGATCCAGTTGAGGTCGCATTCCCAACCCTAAGCCAATCACTTAATTCTCCTATTTCAGTGACGCATCTCTACCATCCTTGGCTGGTCTGTGTCCCCAGATCCTCTTGTGGTTTGGTTTCCCAAGAGAGTAAACCTGGTTTCTGCCAGGACAGGAGAGAGGCTGCTAAGAGATGAGGAAGGAATCCAGAGGTCTGAGTACTTTCTCTAAAGACTTTCCATAAACCTCCCATTTTCGGCTCCACCTCTTACCTTTTCTTTCAGAAGAATCTGGTGCCTCCAATTCTGGGGACTTTCTGCTGTGCTTTACCATGAACTAACTTCCTTCTGAAGCTCCCCATCTGCTGATACTGCAGTTCCAGCCCCTGTCCATGTCCATCTCCAAAAATGAGATGACATGGACTTTTCATCTATTCTTTCTGTCTTGTGGACTTGGGCCTTTTTGGCTTCTTTGCTGTCATTTTAGTAGCATTTTGAAAGGATCAAAGAAAAACACAGGTTTTTAAACTGCAATGTTTAACCAGAAGTCTATTTTGGGGACTTTCAAATAATCCCCTGTGAGGTGCCACAGTGGCTTCCTTCTGGCTTGGGAAGGTGGCAGTAGCACAAAGGACAGACAATAGCACAGAGAACAGACTAGGAAAAGAAGAGTAGGCAGGCTCTGGCCTCCACCCCTACATCAAGCAGAAAATCTCTGCTTTTTATGTTTTATATATTGGCCTTCTAAGATTTCATTTGAAGAAAGAGACTTTAACTAAAAATAGAAACTCTTAAAACCACTGTGCAATACCAGGCTGCCTCCTACATATTTTAAAGAGTTTAAATCATGGTGTACATACATGTATTGTGGTTTTCTTTTTCATTAAATTATGTTATAAACATGTATCCATATTTCTGTGGCTTTTTCATCATCCGTTTCTTAACCTAGTGCCTGGAACGTGATAGGCCCTTAGTAAATAGTGATTGATTGAGTGAATGGATTATATTTAACAGCTGCTTCTAATTTATTTGTAATTATAGAGAATAACCTGTTTCATTCATTCATTTATTCACCCAACACATATTTATTCAATACCTATTATATGCCAGGCACTGATGGATGGTGCTGAGAATACAGGAATGAATAAGGCAGACCGTCCTTTCCACACAGAGTCAACAGTCTGAGGGGGGAATCTGACAGGTGAATTGACAATCACAATACGTAAGTGTAAAAGCTATGGGAAACAAAAAGCATCTACAGGACCACATCATAGGGGTCCCTAATGCAGACCTGAAAGTTGGGGAAGGCTCCCTGGAGGAAAAGACTTAAGGTGAATCCTAAAAAACTAACAAAACAGTTTCTGGTTCAGCATGTAAGAAATTTGGAAGTTGCCACTCTTTCCTAACAAGTAAAAAGCTGAACAAACTGAAAAATCAAATTAGCCAGGCATGGTGGTGCACACCTGTGGTCCCAACTACTTGGGAGGCTGAGGCATGAGAATCACTTGAGCCTGGGAGGTGGAGGTTGTAGTGAGCCGAGATCGCACCATTGCACTCCAGCCTGGGTGACAGAGTGAGACTCTTGTTCTCAAAAACAAAAAACAAAACAAAACAAAAAACAGTGAAAAATCAACAACCCTTCTTAGCTCTATAAGAGAAGTGATGGCACAGGGCAAATTGCTTCCCCCAGAATTGGGGAGACCAACAGGCAAATGCAGAGAATCACAACTTCCAGAGCAAAACCCCCGTGGGAACCAGTGGAGCCAGTTCTGAGACAAGTATGAACAAGTCTGAGAGAGAAAAACTCCAGGGGAACTGAATCATAAGGAGGTCCTCACACTTTTGTGAGTTTTACCTCCAGGAGCACTACCAGGTCTCATAGTGAATATTAGGGGAAAAATCCCCTCCTGCTTCCAGCAGAGGGAGGGGAAGAGGAGCCATTTTGAAAAATACTAGAGCAGTATGTTCTTAACAAGGTCTATCCTCAGGAGAAACTATGTAACCAGAGCCTGACCTGCTAGGGTTTCATCAGAGCATAACTGACATAAGGCAAGGGAAATATCCAACTCAAGTCCATTCCAGCCATCCTGTCCCACCTAAGGTGAGGTGGGGGAAGGGACCTAGAGGCCTGTGAAGTTCACAATCCAGAGTAACAGGCTCACTGAAAGACTGAGGAGAACACTTCCCCTCCTAGCACATCTTACCACCACATTACTAAAGGCCTATTGACAGCAGTTCCTTTTACCCAGGACACCTATTGTATCCTGTTATCCAAAACAAAAAACAAAAAAACCCAAAAAATACAAGACATACAAAAAAGCAAAAAACCCCACAGTCTGAAGAGACAGAACAAGTATCAGAATCAGACTCAGATATGGCAGAGATGTTGAAATTATCAAACCAGAAACTTAAAACCAGTGTGATTGATGTACTCAGGCTTTAATGCATAAAGAGGACAACATGCAAGAACAGATGGGCAAGGTAAGCAGAGAAATGGAAATTCTAAGAAAGAACCAAAAAGAAATGCTACAGATCAAAAACATTGCAATAGAAATGAAAAATGTAGGCTGGGCATGGTGGCTCATGCCTGTAATCCCAGCACTTTGGGAGGCCAAAGCAGGCAGATCACATGAGTCCAGGAGTTCAAGACTAGTTTGGACAACATGGCAAAACCTCATCTCTACAAAAAATACAAAAATTAGCAGGGCATGGTGGCATGCCTGTAGTCTGAGCTAGTTGAGAGGCTAAGGCAGGAGGATCACTTGAAGCTGGGAAGTCGAGGTTGCAGTGAGCCATGTTTGCCCCACTGCACTCTAGCCTGGGTGACAAAGCAAGACCGTATCTCAAATAATAATAATAATAAAGAAAAGAAAAATGCCATTGATGGGCTTATTAGTAGAATGAACCTGGCTGAGAAAAGAATCTCTGAGCATAAGGATATCTCAGTAAAAACCTCCCAAACTGATAAGCACAGAGAAAAAAAGACTAAAAAAAAAAAAAAAAAAAAAAACCCAGAATCTCTAAGAACTCTGAAACAATTACAAATGGTATAACATATGTGTAATGGGACTATCAGAAGGAAAAGAAACAGAGAAAGGAACAGAAGAAATATTTGATATGATAAGGACTAAGAATTTCCAAAAATTAATATCAGACACCAAACCACAAATCCAGGCATCTTAGAGAACACTAAGCATGATAAATGCCAGAAAAACTACACCTAGGTATACCACTTTCAAAGTACAGAAAATCAATATAAGGAGAAAATTCTACAAGAAGCCAGAGAAAAAACACCTTTCCTATAGAAAAGCAAAGATAAGAATTACATCTGACTTCTCCTCAGAAATCATGTAAGTAAGAAGAAAGTGGAATTAAATATATAAATTGTTGAGAGAAAAAAAATGCACCAACCTAGCATTCTGTACTATGCAAAATTATCCTCCAAAAATAAGGAGAAACAAACGCTTTCTCAGACAAACATTGAGGAAATGTGTTGTCAAAGAAGTCTTTAGAGGGAAAGAAAATGATATAGTCAGAAACTCAAATCTACATAAAGAAAGGAAGAACATTAAAGGAGGAATTAGTAAAGGTAAAGTTAAAACTTTTATTTTCTTTATTTTTAATTGATCTAACAAATAATGGCTTACTCAAAATAATAATAGCCACACTGTATTAGATTATGTATGCTTACCTATGCATATTTTTTCATATATATTTTCTTATATATGCTTATATATAACTGAAATGAATGACAACAATGATACAAGGGATATGAGGGAAGAATTGGGGTTATTTTGTTATAAGTCATCATACCATCTGTGCAGCAGTATAATACTGTTTGTAAGTAGACTTGCATTATTTCTAAATGGGTATTGCAAACTCTAGGGCAACCACTAAAAGAGGTTTTTAAAAGTACAACTAATTTGCTAAGGAGAAAAAAATGAAATCATAAAATTCTCAATTAAACCACAAGAGTCAGAATAAGAGTGGAAAACAAACATAGGAACAAAGAACAAGGGCAACAAATGAAAAAAACACTAACATCATAGATATTAATCTAACTACATCAATAATCACTTTGAACATCAATGGCCTAATCACACCATTTAAAAGACAGAGAGGAAGGGCATAATGGCTCATGCCTAGAATCCAAGAACTTTGGGAGGCTGAGGCAGGAGGATTGCTTGAGACCAAGAGTTTGAGATCAGCCTAGACAACATAGTGAGATCCCATCTGTACAATTTTTTTTTTTAATTAGCCAAGCATCATGGTACATGCCTGTAGTCCTAGTTATTCAGGAGAATGAGGCAGAAGGATCACTTGAGCTCAGGTGTTTGAGGATGCAGTGAGCTGTAATTGTGCCAGTGCAACCCAGACTGGGCAACGGAATGAGGCCCTATCTCTTAAATAACTACATAAATTAAAAAATAAAAATAAAAACAGACATTATCAGAATGAACCAAAAAAACAAGACCAAACTATATGTTATCTACAATAAACTCACTTTAAATAAAATACACATATACATTAAAAGTAAATAGATGGAGAATAATGTATTATCTAATCAAAAGAAAGCAGAAGCAGCTATATTAATTTTAGACAAAGCAGACTTCTGAGCAAGGTAAGTTGTCAGGGATAAAGAGAGGCATTACAGACCAGGCATGGTGGCTCACACCTGTAATCCCAGCACTTTGGGAGGCTGAGGTGAGTCGATCACTTGAGCTCAGGAGTAAGAGACCAGTCTGGGCAACATGGTGAAACCCCATCTCTACTAAAAAATACAAAAAAATTAGCTGGGCATGGTGATGTGCACCTGTGGTCACAGCCACTCAGGAGGCTGAGGTGGGAGGATCACTTGAGCCCGAGGGGGCAGAGGTTGCAGTGATCTGTGATCATGCCACTGCACTCCAGCCTGGATGACAGAGCAAGACCCTGTCTCAAAAAAAAAAAAAAAAAAAGGCGGGGGAGAGAGAGAGAGACATTACATAATGATAAAGAGGTCAATTCTCCAAGAAGATAGAATAATCTTTAATGTATATACACCTAACAACAGAGCATTAAAATCCATGAGGCAAAAACTGATAGAACTGCAAGGAGTAATAGGAGAATCCACTATTATAATTGGAGACTTTAACACCCTTTTATAGGAAATGGGCAGATCCAGGAGGCAGCAAATCAGTACAGACATAATTGAACTCAACAACACTATCAATCAACTAGATATAATGAACATTTAGAGACTACTTCATCCAGCAGTAGAAGAACACACAATCTTCTCAAGCTCCCATGGAACATTCACATGGATAGACCACACTCTGGGCCATAAAACACACCACAACAAATTTAAAAGAATAGAAATCATAAGGCTGGGCACAGCGGCTCACGCCTGTAATCGCAACACTTTGGGAGGCCGAGGGAGGCAGATCACTTGAGGTCAGGAGTTCGAGACTAGCCTGGCCAACATGGTGAAACCCCGTCTCTACTAAAAATACAAAAGGAGCTGGGCGTGGTGGCAGGCACTTATAGTCCCAGTTACTCGGGAGGCTGAGGCAGGAGAATCGCTTGAACCCAGGAGGTAGAGGTTGCAGTGAACCAAGATTGCGCCACTGCACTCCAGCCCCTGGGCAATGGAGTGAGACTCTGTCTCAAAAAAAAAAAAAAGAATAGAAGTCATACAATGTCTGTTCTCAGGTCACCACAGAATTAACCTGTAAAACAGAAAGATAGCTGTAAAGTCCCAAAATACTTGGGAGATTAAACAACATATTTGTAAATAACACATGAATTAAAAAAAGAATTCTTGGGCTGGGTGCAGTGGCTCATGCCTGTAATACCAGCACTTTGGGAGGCCAAGGCAGGTGGATCAACTGAAGTCAGGAGTTCAAGACCAGCATGGCCAACATGGCAAAACCTCATCTCTACTAAAAATACAAAAATTAGCCAGGCTTGGTAGTGCACGCCTGTAATCCCAGCTACTCGGGAGGCTGAGGCAGGAGAACCACTTGAACCCAAGAGGGTACTGTGCCATTGCACCCCAGCCTGGATGACAAGAGTGAAAAAAAAAAGGAAAAAGAAATCTCATGAGACATTTTAAAATATTTTGAAATAAATGAAAATGAAAATAGAACTCATCAAAATCAAAATTTGTGAGAAGTTGCAAAGGCAGTGACTAAGAGAACTTTATTGCATTGGATACTTACATTAGAAAAGAAGAAAGACTTGAAAGCAATCATCTTAGCTTCTACCTTAGGGAACTAAAAAGGGGGAATAAATAAAATTCAAAATAAGCAGAAGAAAAAGAATAATAAAAAACTAGAGAAGAGCAGGGCGCAGTGGCTCACGCCTATAATCCCAGCACTTTGGGAAGCCAAGGTGGGCAGATTACTTGAGGTCAGGAGATTGAGACCATCCTGGCTAACATGGTGAAACCCCATCTCTACTAAAAATACAAAAGTTAGCTGGGTGTAGTGGCTTCCTCCTGTAGTCCCAGCTACTCAGGAGACTGAGGCAGGAGAATGCCGTGAACACGGGAGGCAGAGCTTACAGTGAGCCGAGATCGTGCCACTGCACCTCAGCCTTGGCTACAGAGCAAGACTCCATCTCAAAAAAAATTGGAGAAGAAATCAATGAAATTGAAAGTAGGAAATCAGTAGAGAAAATCAACAAAACTAAAAGCCAATTCTATGCAAAGATCAATAAAATTGTTAAGTCTCTAACCAGGCTAAGAGAAAGAGAAAGAGGACACAAATTACTAATGTCAGAAATTAAAAGGGGGCATCACTACGGCTTCCATGGACATTAGAAGAATTTAAAAAAATACTATGAACAACTCTATGTTTATAAATTTGATAACCTACATGAGATGAACCAATTCCTTGAAAGACACAATATGCCAAAAGTCACACAAGAAGAAATACACAATCTGAATAGAACTATATCTATTAAGAAATTAAAGCAAAAATTAGTAAACTTCCAAAACCATCAGGAAAACTTCCAGAAACCATCAGGCCTAGATGGGTTTACTGGTGAATTCTATCAAACACTTAAGGAACAAATCACACTAATTCTTTTAAATTTCTTTCAGGAGACAGAGCAGAGGGAATACTTGTGAACTTATTCTATGAGGCCAACATTATCCTAATACCAAAACCAGACAAAGGTATCATAAGAAATGAAAACTATAGGACGGGCATGGTGGCTCATGCCTGTAATTCCAGCACTTTGGGAGGCCGAGGCTGGTGGATCACCTGAGGTCAGGAGTTCAAGACCAGCCTGGCTAACATGGAGAAACCCTGTCTCTACTAAAAATACAAAAATTAGCTGGGCATGGTAGCGTGCGCCTGTAATCCCAGCTACTTGGGAGGCCGAGAGGAGAATCGCTTGAACCCGGGAGGCAGAGGTTGCAGTGAGCCGGGATCGTGCCAGTGCTCTCCAGCCTGGGTGACAGAGCAAGACTCCATCTCAGAAAAAAAAAAAAAAAAAGAAATGAAAACTGTAGACCAATATCTCTCATAAACATAGTTGCAAAAAATCCTCAACAAAATATTAGCAAATTGAATCCAACAACATATAAAAAGACTTATACACCACAACCAAGTGGAATTTATCCAGGTAGGCAAGGCTGGTTCATTTGAAAATCAATTAACCCATTTATACCTGAGGTTACAATTTTTTTAATTTTGCAATCAGACCTTGGAGATGACCTTGAGCAGTAAGATAAAAATTACTCCCACATGCTTAACGTTCCAATAATGGAACACTAGGCACAAATGGGATTGTAATCCATCACATCAACAGGCCAAATTTAGAAATTACAAAATCATATACATTGATGCATAAAAGCATTTAACAAAATCTAACACTCACTTATGGTAAAGGCTTTCAGCAAACTAGGACTAGAAAGGGAATTTCCTCAACTTAATAAAGATTGTCTACAAAAACCACACAGCTAACATCATACTTAATTGTGAGGAACTTGATACATTCTTACTAAGTTCAGGAAGTAGGCAAGAATATCCCCTCTCATGTCTGTGCTTAACATTATACTGGAAAGTCCTAGCTAATGCAATAAGATAAGAATATGATATAAAATGTATACAGATTAGGAAGGAGGAAATAAAACTGTGACAGATAACATGATTGCCTGTGTAGAAATTTCAAAAGAACTGACAAAGAAAACCCTCCTAGAACTAGTAAGGGATTATAGAAAGGTTTTAGGGTACAAAGTTAATATACAAAAGTCAATCACTTTCCTATGTAAACAACAAACAAGTAAAATTTGAAACTGAAAACACAATACCATTTACATTAGTGCTCCCAAATATGAAATACTTAGGTATAAATCTAACAAAATGAGAAAAACTACAAAACTCTGATTAAAGAAGTAAAACAACTAAATAAATGGAGAGATATTTCATGTTTATAAATAGAATGACTCAATATTGTCAAGATATCAGTTCTTCCCAATTTGATTTATAGATTTAACGCAATGACAATCAAAATTCCAGCAAAGTATTTTGTGGATATCAACAAACTGATTCTAAAGGCAAAAGACACAAAATAGCCAACCCAGTATTAAAGGAAAAGAATAAAATTGGAGGACTGACCCTATTCAACTTTAAGACTTACTACAAAGCTACAGTAATCAAGACAATGTGTGTTGGTGAAAGAACAGACAAATAGACCAGTGGAGTAGAATAGAGAGCCCACAAGTTGACTCACATAAGTATAGTCAACTGATCTTTGACAAAGGAGCAAAGGCAATACAATAGACAAAGATAGTCTTTTCAAGAAATGTTGCTGGAACAACTGGACATTAACATGCCAGAAAGTGAATCTAGACACAGAGCTTATACCCTTCATGAAAATAAACTCAAAATGGATCACAGATCTAAATGTAAAACACAAAACTTTAAAACTCCTAGAATAAAATGTAAGAGAAAATTTGAATGACCTTGGGTTTGGCACTGACTTTTTAGATGTGAAACAAAAGGCAACATCTATGACAGAAACAACCGATAAGCTGGACTTCATTAAAATAAAATTTTCCTGCTCTCCAAAAGACAACGACAAGAGAATAAGACAAGTGACACACTGGAAGAAAATGTTTCCAAAAGACATCTCTGATAAAGGACTGTTATCCAAATTGTACAAAAAGCTCTTAAAACTCAACAATAAGAAAATTAAAAACCCAGTTAAAAAAATGAACCAAAGACCTTAACATATGCCTTACCAAAGAAGTCATGTGGATGGCACGTAAGAATACAAAAAGATACTCCACATCATATGTCATCAAGGAAATGAAAATCAAAACCATGAGACACCACCACACACCTGTTAGAATAGCCAAAATCCAAACACTCACAACATCAAATGCTGGAAAGGATGTGAGGTAACAGGAACTCTCACTCATTGCTGGTGGGAATAAAATTGGAAGGCAATTTGTCAGTTTCTTACAAAACTAACCATACCCTTTGATCCAGCCATAACACTCCTTGGTATTTACCCAAAGGAGTTGAAAACTTATGTCCCCACAAAAACCTGTACGTGAAGATTTATGGGAGCTTTATTCATAATTGCCAAAACTTGGAAGCTCCAAGATGACCTTCAGTAAGTGAATGGATAGGTAAACTGTGGTACTTCCAGATAACAAAATATTATTTAGCACCAAAAAGAAATGAGCTATCAAACCATGAAAATACATGAAGGAAACTAAGTGATAAAAGTCAATCTGAAAAGGCTGCTCTGGCCGGGCATGGTGGCTCATGCCTGTAATCCTAGCACTTTGGAGGCTGAGGCGGGTGGATCGCCTGAGGTCAGGAGTTTGAGACTAACCTGGCCAACATGGCGGAACCCCATCTCTACTAAAACATACAAAAGTTAGCTAGGCGTGGTGGCAGGCGCCTGTAATCCCAGCTACTCGGGAGGCTGAGGCAGGAAAATTACTTGAACCTGGGAGGTGGAGGTTGCAGTGAGCCTAGACTGGGCCATTGCACTCCAGCCTGGGAGACAGAGTAAGACACCATCTCAAAATAAATAAATTAAATTAAATGTGTAAATAAACAGGACATATCACTTGTGGAAGGGAAGACAAATGCCCCATACAGAGGGAGCAGAGGGAGTAGCATGTGCATGGGCTGGGGACAGAGGAGGCTGTGTGGCACATTTGAGGACCTGGAAGAGATTCAGGCTGACTAGAGGGCAGAGTGCACATGGGTGAGAATCCAGATGTGAACTGGATAAGCATTCCAGGTAGGAGCCAAGGAATGAAAGGTCTTGTGAGCCCCTATGTTTGGCCTCCATCCTGAGGGAATAGGAAACTGCTAAGCAATCTTAGGATAAAACTTGCTTGTCATTTCAGGGCTGGATCCTGTAGAGCCTGTAAGTCATGATGGGTCTGCAACTCACCCCTATGAGTAATGGGGACTACGGAAGGTTTTAAGTAAGGAGATGATATGACCATATTTGCATTTAAAAACAACAACACTGGCTGGGTAACAGTGTAAGAATAGATGGAGAGGAAAAGGCAAGACTTCCTGTAAAGAAGACCACTTAGGGTTAGTAGAGAATATAAGACAGTGACAATGAGGATGAAGAGAGGTAGATGATTTTAAGAAACAGACACAGGCAATAAGCCTTGGTGGCTGGGAATGAGGGAGAATAGAGGCTTGAATGACGTTTGATTTCTCGCTTAGACAATGGCTGGCAATTTATTAAGATAGAGACCACAGGATGGGGGCCCATAATGAGTTCAGTTGTACACACTGGGGTTCAGGTGCCTGGGAACATCCAAGCAGAGGTGGAAATATGGCTCAGAAGCCCAGGAGAGAGGACGGGGCTGCACATGAGGATCTGGGTGTCCTCAGCACAGAAGTGGTGATATAGAGCTGAAGAGGAGCCACTAGATCCTTCAGGGAGAGATGGGGAGAAGGGAGGAGGAATGTGGTTAGATCCCCAAGGCATGTTGATAGTTAAGGATGGGCAGAGGAAGACAAGCCTGCCAAGGAATGAGAAAGAGCAGCCAGAGGTGTTGGATGAAATAAGGAGAGAAAGTCAATGTGTCAACATGGTATGGGCTGCAAAGTGGCTATAAGATCATTGGTGGGCTTGATGAGCCAGTCCCAAGTAGAACGATGGAATGGAAGCCAGGTTGCTGTGGATGTAGAAGCATCTGAATTTCAGAAAAAAACATTTAGGTAAGATTTCAAGAAGTATAGCTGAAAGGAGAACAGAAAGGTAGAAGCAGCTGGCGGGGAGCAGGCAGCAGGCAAAAGAGACATGAGATCATTTGGATGCTACCAGTGGCTCCATAGCACCACATATATAAAAACAAAGCAGGCCAGGTGATATGGTTTGGCTGTATCCCCACCCAAATCTCATCTTGAATTGTAATCCCCATAATCCCTACGTGTTGTGGGAGGGACCTGGTGGGAGGTAATTGAATCATGGGGGTGGTTTCCCCCATGCTGATCTTGTGATAGTGAGTGAGTTCTCATGAGAGCTGATGGTTTCATAAGTGTCTGACATTTCCCCTGCTGGCGCTCATTTTCTCTCCTGCCGCCCTATGAAGAGGTGCCTTCCTCCAAGATTTTAAGTTTCCTGAGGCCTCCCCAACTATGCGTAACTGTGAGTCAGTTAAACCTCTTTTCTTTATAAACTATCCAGTCTTGGGTATTCCTTCATAGCAGCATGAGAACGGACTAATACACAAGGCATGGTGACTCACACCTACAATATCAGTACTTTGGGAGGTCAAAGCAGGTAGATCATTTGAGCCCAGGAGTTTGAGAACAGCCTGGGCAACATGGTGAAACTGCATGTCTACAAAAAAATATGAAAAATTAGCCAGATGTAGTGGTGCCTGCCTGTAGTCCCAGTTAATCGGGAGGCTGAGGTGGGAGAATCACTTGAGACGAGGAGGTTGAGGCTGCAGTGAGCTGTGATTCCACCACTGCCCTTCAGCCTGGGCAACTGAGTGAGACCTTGTCTCAAAAATAAAAATTAAAAACAAAACAAAAACACACAAAAAAAACAAAAGCAAAGCCAACAAAACTCTCCAGTCTATTGCTATTCAAGGCCCTCCAAAGTTTAAGTCTAACCAGCTTCATTTCCGCCTTTGTCTGAATGTTTGTGTTCCCCCCAAAATTCCCATGTCGAAATCCTAATCCCCAAAATGGTAATATTAGGACCTAGGGTCTTTGGAAAGTAATTAGGTCACGAGGGTACAGCCCTCATGAATGGGATTAGTGCCCTTATAAAAGAAGTCCCTTTTGCCCCTTCCACCCTGTGAGGACACAGTGAGAAAACATCTGTGAACCAGTATGTGGGTCCTCACCAGACACTGAGCCTTCCAGCACCTTGATGCTGAACTTCCCTGCCTCTAGAACTGGCAGAAATCAGTTTCTGTTGTTTATAGTCTATCCAGTCTGTGGTATTTTGTTACAGCAGTCCAAATGAACTAAGACAATTTCCTTCTATTCTCCACTCCCCTGACCCCATGCTTCAGCCAAACAGGTTAATCACTGTTCCCCACATAAACTACAGACTTAACTATCTCCATTTCTGGGTTGATGTTGTTTCCTCCACCTGAAATGGCCATTGCTAAGCCCTGGTATAACCCTCCCACCTGCACTGATCTTCTCTGGCTTTAGGAACCTCACAACTCTCCATACTGAGAACGTTAGCACTCATTGTTTGTCTCACTCTAATGACCCTCCTTATCTTCTGTATCTAAGATACTTGGATCTTACTCACATGCCCTTATTTCACTTTAAATTTCTTGGGGATGTGGGTTGTAGCTTACCTAACATTTTGTAAGCTCTTCTTATGCAGTAAGCGTTCAATAAATGTGAATAAATAAGTGAATGAACGAAAGCGTCAATTTAAAAAGTCAATATTTAGGGTATAATAAAATCTATTTTTTAAAAAATTCAAATACACAGAGATACAAGGGAGGGCTAAGGGCTGAGGGAGGAGGCAATTGGGGATTTCTATCCTTTGATCTAGGTCAAAGGATAGAAAGTAGAAGATATGTAGGCTGAACAAGTCTAGGGATGTAATATGCAAGTGAGGACTATAGTTAATAATATTGTATTGTATTTAAATTTTTTGCTAAAAGAGCAAATGTAGTTGATCTTGCCACACACATAAAAATGGGTAATTACGTGAGATGATGGATGTGTTTATATTCTTGACTATAGTAACAATTTCACGATGTATATGCATAGCAAAACATCACGTAGTACACCTTAAATAAATACAATGAAATTTTTAAAGTATCAATTATCATGGATCATGTGTGTTTCTTTATCATACACAGTTGATGCCTTAGCAAGAGGTAACCCTCACTCCAATCCTGTTCTGGGCCCCTGCATTCTTATTAAATAGTAACTCCCCCATGGAATGACACACACATTGTGTACCAAGTAGATAATTTGTGTACCAAGTAGATAATTTGATTCACTCTTCAGTCCAATGAGGTGGCTACTTTCATTACCCCATTTTATAGATGAGGAAATTAAGGCTCAGAGAAGTTAAGTAATCTCCCCAAGGTCATGCAGCTAGTGAGTGGTTGAACCAAGTTTCCAAACACCCATATGTGGGCCATTGAAGACTGTGATCTTATCCAGGACCCCACACTGCCATGGCTTCCATTGCTGACTTGAAGAATGAAAAAAACAATAATAATTTTAGGAAATACTCTAACAGTGCTCTTAGTAATAGTCATACAAAAGCTTGTAAAATATGCTACTTTAGGAAGCTGTCAGATGGGCAGAAAAATCAGTGGATTTTGTCATTTTTCTTTCTTTACATTCAGTAATGAGTAAACAGCATAAACAACAGGAACCTCCTAGAAATAGCCAGGTAGAATATAGTCGATGAAAACATGAAATGTTGGAATACTAGACAGAAGCAGCTAGAGAGGGGAAACATTTACCTTTCTTGGCTTTTACTTGGCAACACTTAATATTTAATAAATTCTGAATGTTCAAGTCTCTGGCATTATTCTGAGAATCGATTTCTTACAAAAATTATATTTATGAGTGATTTTCCTAGGAACGTTCTTTCTTGATAACACAAAATTAGTTCTTCAAATTTATAAAAATGACTTTTTTTTAACTTTATTTTGTTTTTCCCAGCAGAAAAATATCAAGCATTGCAACTTATCACAGCCTGGAATGAGAACTCTGCCCTCATTCCTAGGTAATGATCCAGGACTTGGACTGTATTTTCTGTTTTCATAAACAGAACGGCCTTTTTCCATTTGTCTAATAACATTACTCATTATTTCTAGACAATGATTATTTGACAACTCACTTGTTTTTCTTTGGGATACTATTTCTAATTAAGTTAAATTAAAATATAAATCAATTTCTGTTAATGGACTGTGGTGCTCTTCATATTAGAAAAAAATTATATCTCTATGGCTTTATAAAGACATTCAGTTCCAGGAATATTCTGAACAAAGTCAGAAACATCCAGTAATAGTCCCTGCTTTGGCCAGATTCCCAGTAATGTCATTGTGCCTTTCCCCAACTAGTCTATTAGAATGCCGGCTTCTCGTCTTTAAAAGATCAGTAGTCCATCCTTGCTTGATATGAAAGATTTCTCTTCTGGCCTGACTCCCTTTCTTCTCTCTGACCACCTGTCTTCCATCAGAAAGTACTCCATGAAACTTCTTTTAAAATAAAAGTGAAGTCAAAATAGCAGTGTTTTGAGGGTTTTTCTTCTCTTCACAGAATTCTAGGTCAGGACTAGGGAATCTGTTTCTGTCAAGAAAATTTTATAACCCTTAGTGAATCCTCTTCTATTCACTAGCATCTGAGACTTTCATAACTGATTTATGATTAATTCCTTTTTACTTAATGAACATTTCAAAAGTTGGTTAGAATCATTTTCTTAAATAGAGGATCTTAGAGAGGAAGCTATCTTCAGAGGCAGGGGCATTCAATGCCACATTTTCAACCATGCAGCAGCTGTGCTTCATCCGTAGTTCCAGGTCCAGGGTAGAGAGTGGAGAACGTCCTCACCTATTCCACTGGGTGAGGCCAAAGAAGGAATGAAAAAGTAACAGTGTCCTGGAGCGAGAGCAACATGGCTTATCTCAGCTGTGTTCTACAGTATAAAAGGCCCCAGTTCTGGCATCAGGTAGACCTCCATTCAAATCCTAAAGAGCTCCCTCCCAACTCTGTGACCTTGGGGAATTCATTAACCAACATGAGCCTTTGTTTCCTCATTCATAAAATAGAAAAACTATGCTTTATTCATCAGAGTCCCATCAGGAGACAGAAGCCACACCAGTTGTTCACTAGGTAACTGAAAAGATAATAAGAGAAACAGCTACCATTCCTAAAGATGGGGGGGAGGGGGAACAAGCTGGAAGAGCGACATAGGACATTTGGGGCACAACAGGTTAGAGCTGACATTTCTGGGGGTTGTGGTGGGGGCTGGGGGTGGTGTGCAATGAGACTGGTCCTGCAAGTGAGGGAAAAACTGCAAACTGGATCCAGAAGCTGCTGATGTGACGCTCATGGGAATAGGAAGTAGCTACACGTCCACGGGGAAGAGCAAGTCCCCTTCCCCTCCTCCAGCCTCACAGCCTCCCTCTGGTTTCCCTATTAACAAAGCTCGACAGGGAACAGCTGGTAAAATAGAATGGGATCTGCAGAGTCCCAGTTCACAAAGCTTAGAAGGGTGGGTTTGGAACTAAGAAACCAAAGTCTGATAACTGGCACAAATGCAACTTATGGCATATTCACCCCATGCTGGGCACAATGCCAAGGGCTTTGTGTGCATTCCCTTACTGAATTATCCTAACCAATTAACGAAGCAGCCCCGCTTCATAGATGACGAAGTAAAGAAGCCAGGTTCATCAAGTTGATGAGAAGATGTTGTCTGAGACTTGTCTCTGTAAACAGATGTGGTCTCCTCCTACACCTCTCCTCCTCCCTGGCTTCAACAAATTCAATACTATTTGCAGAGCTTGGTGGTTCTTAGAGAGAGATAAGGGGAGTGGAGAGTCAGGAAAATTTACGAAGGAGCAGAGGGGAGGAAGTAGACCCATTTTGTGGTTCACAAGTGTACAGAATGTGGCCCGACAACAGGCAGATGGGAAGAGAGAACAAGAGAGCTCTGAGGAAATTCACCTCACAGGTAGGCAAAGACTGAACCAACGGCCAGGGTGCCATTACTTCACTGGGGGAACACTGGTACTGGTCACTGAAGCCTTGGCCACTGGCAAGGCCTGAGAGTGTTGCTGGGGGAGGGCATATAGAAGTGCCACAAAGCGGGGATGGAGTTTCTGAGAGAGTTCCATGGGAGAGAAGCATCATTCTGTGTGTCTTGACCTATCGCTGTGGCCTAGGCAGGGATCTGCACTGGGGCATGATGGCGAGAGCCATTCCCAGCTGCAGGGCTGAACAAGGAGTCCAGCCATAGTGAAAACAGCAGGGGTAAGAGGTGGCATCTTCTTGAACTTCCTGGTCAGAGAAGACAGCATAGGTTTTCACAACAGTGTATTTGGGAGCAAGCAGCTGCCATGTTGCCTTAAATGGCTTCAGAGAAAGAGCCAGTCTATAGAGAGCATTATTGAGGTGGGAGCCACAAGGCTGTGTGAATAACACATTCCAACTGCCTTGGGTCAGTTTCCCTGGAAACGACTCTGAGATGGAGACTCACGGGCAAGTAGTTCACGGACGGGTGTAGTCAGTAATGACACCCATAAAGAAGCGAGGGAAGCAGGGCCAGGCAGAGGGAGAGGCTGAACTGCCAATGCAGATGCAACAGATGCCTCTACTGATGATTCCATCCTCAGCTGGAACTGGGGTGGCCTTTTCAGTCCTCCAAAATTGGGACGTATCCTTTATCTCCAGCATAGATCAGTCATTGGGTGTTGTCCTTGGGAAAGGGTTGTAAACTTGTTCTGTGGGAAATTCCTGGACAGATGCCAGGTAAGAGCCTTTGGCAGCTGAGGGAATGAGTGCCTTGGTCCTGAATGCAAGATCAGGGAGGCCCACCACAGGACCCACTCAACCTTCCATCAGTTCAATAAACATTTACTGAATAACTGCTATAAGTTAGGCACCGAGGTCAGGTGCGGTCGTTCATGCCTATAATCCCAGCACTCTAGGAGGCTGAGATGAAAGGATGGGTTGAGGCCAGGAGTTCAAGACCACCCTGGGCAACAGGGTGAGATTCTGTCTCTGTAAAATAAAATAAAATAACATATAAAAAGTCAGGCACTAAAAATACATCAGTGTTGAGCACTGGAAATATATCAGTGATTGAGACAGACAAATACCTGACAAGGTATAGTGACATTCACTAAACCTTTCTTTGCCTCAGTGACCTCATCTCTAAACTATGGCTAATAATAGCTCCTAACTCACAGTAAAGAGAGAATGAGACAATACATGTATAGTCCTTAAAATTCTGCCTGCCACATAGCAAGCTCTCAGTTGATATTAGCATTTATAACGCCCATTCTTCAGTGTTTGAAGACTGCCTGGAGGATCAGCAGGGTGGTCAGCTTCACTGCTACCACCCTTCCCAGGCAAGTATTTTCATGAAGAAGAAAGGAGCCCCTGGGAAATGCCCACCTAGGGGAGAAAGAGTTGGGACACTGGGCCTGGTCCAAGGACAATAAAATCTACCACTGAAGGTCTATTATGTTCTCAGTAGTCTATCACGTTGACTCATGGCCAGCCCAGCCTCTGGAACTCATTGTGCAAGAGGGCAGCAAGAAAAAGTAGATAACAACTCACAGGCCTGTTTTTAACTAAAATCTCTGTGGCCAAGTAAGTAAGCATAGCCCCTCTTGGAATACCAGCCTATACCAGAAGCTGTGGGAGAGAAGCTGTGTGATACTAATCAGGCAATCAACTCAAGCTCAAGTCCATCTCTCCAGCTTGGTGCTCCTCAAACATCTGCTCCCCTCATTCACTTCCTGTACTTGGGCTCTGAGCTGGGGTTTGAGTAGGGCACTACATCCAGGAATTGCCCTTGGCTCTATGGCTCCATATCCTTGATTTTACAATCACAAATAATGGTCTCCTAGCCCCATCTCTTGGCTTACCCGTTGGCTGGGCACACAACTCCTGGCCCCCATCTATCAAGTAAGAGGGAGTGGGTGGCAGAAATGAGAGTGAGGGTACTGTCCTCAAGGCACTTGGAGAAGAGGGAAGAGACACCATTTTTCGAAGGGTTTGTTCCTTTCAACAGTATACACAGTGTCTGCTGCTTCTGGAACATTTAGACAGCAGCAGCAGCACCGGTACTGTGAGCATCTTGGTCTTGGCAGCCACAGAAACATCGCAGGAGACCACAGCAAAGGAAGAGAGAGGTTACAGGTGCTGAGTGTTATCCCAAAGAACTATTTTATAAGTGCACATGAAACTGCTCGTTAGGAGAGCCTCTGGGAACACCCAGGACAATTTGGGAGGAAGCTAAGAGGCTGGGGTTTCCACACGGCAGGTGGGGATAAAGCCAGAAGAATTCTAGTTTGTATGCTCTTGTAAACCTGTTTGTCCCTCCCATCTGCCTCCTGCCACTACCACTCCCCTGCCCCCCGCTTGGGCCCTGAGGTATTAGGAGCTGCATCTGGGTAATGGGCATCTGTTGTCACTCAGCCTCCATTCATTCACGTGGTAACTGTAGCATGAGTCTCCTCAGGAGGATCAGAAGCTCTACCTGTCTCAGTTCATACAATCATGGTGCGGCTGACTCCACCCTTGACTTGATGTATGACATGTGATACAAGCCTAGCCAATTAGAAAGAGTATCTTTTCGTTTGGTCAGGGATGGGTACACCATCCAAACAAAGCCAATAAAACTCAATGTGGTTTTGCTGGGAATTCTAGGAAAAGGATAATTACTTCCTTGATAATAGATTCAAATGAGGTCTGCTGCTGCTGCAGGCATCTTGTAATCTCGTGGGGCAGTAATGTTTGCAAATTGAGCCAGCATGGAGAACAGAGGTGAGACAGAGAATGGCTGGATTCCAGTGATACCATTTGAGTCTAGATCTGCCTTTAGATTTTTCAGTTATGAGAGCCAATGCATCTTGTATTATTTTTCTCTGTCACTCTCAACCAAGAATATCCTGACAGATGCAATCTATGAAACAAGCAGAAAAATTCTGGGAACGTGAAGGCATGCAAGCTAATTTTCATTTCCCTTTTCTCCTTTCATTTACTCCCATTATAACTATAAGATGTAAGTAGGGGCGATGGTTTTATTGTCTCACTGAAGAAGTGCTAAAATTGTAACCTCGTTATGTTGAATGACTTGCCCAGTCTTCTAGCTAACAGATGATAGAGCTTGGAGTTGGCCACCTTCAAATTTGGGAAACAGGGAAAGCCAACAAGATCAGTGAGGCAGGAGAATAGGGTCTGGAGGCAGGGAACCTAAGGCTGATTCACCCTGACTTCCTAGAACTAAATCGAAAGGAAAACCCCAACTTTCCACATCTAAGTACCAAAAGAACCAGCGGCTACTCCCTTTGCAAAACCCCACCTTTCCTGGCAGCAGATGGAAAATTGAAAACGTTTGCATAGGAGTGTAACTTTTTTTTTTTTTTTTTTTTTTTTTTTTGAGACGGAGTCTCGCTCTGTCGCTCAGGCTGGAGTGCAATGGTGCGATCTCGGCTCATCACAACCTCCGCCTCCTGAGTTCAAGCAATTCTCCCGCCTCAGCCTCCCCAGTAGCTGGGATTACAGGCATGCACCACCACGCCTGGCCAATGTCTTTGTATTTTTAGTAGAGATGGGGTTTCTCCATGTTGGTCAGGCTAGTCTCGAACTCCCAACTTCAGGTGATCCACCCGCCTTGGCCTCCCAAAGTGCTGGGATTACAGGCGTGAGCCACCATGCCTGGCCAGGAGTGTAACTTTGTAACTTCTCTTCAGCCTCTGATTGGTTACTGTCCAATCAGACTGATTGCAGGTCAAGTCTTGGTTTGCACAGAAGTGCAACTTTGTAGCTTCACTTTAGCCTCTGATTGGTTGCTTTCCAGAATGATTGCGGGCTACAAATTCATTTACATGAGGTGAACACCAAGCGGCCAATGGAAAACCTCTAGGGGGTATTTGGACCCCAAAAGATTCTGTATCTGGGGCCCTTGAGCTGCTTCTCAGGCCCACTCCCACAGTGTGGAGTACACTTTCATTTGCAATAACTCTCTGCTTTCGTTGCCTCATTGTTTCCTTGCTTTGCCGTGCATTTTGTCCAATTCTTTCTTCAAAACACCAAGAACCTGGACAACTTGCAGTTAAGACCAGTAACATCTTAACTGCACTCCAGCCACTGCACTCCAGCCTGGGCGACTAAGCGAGACTCTGTCTCAAAAAAAAAAAAAAAAAAAAAAAGACCAGTAACATCAGTACACCAAAACATGACAGTTAAGAAGGCCTATTTACGAGGATTGTCTTAAAGATAATTTTAGAAAATTATGTGACGCTTCAAACATTTTCTGTCTACATCTATTAATCTAATTTTATTCAGGCAGCAAATCCCTAACTGTACAGGTCTGCAGCAACCTCAATTCTTGCCTCCTCAGAAGAAAGAATTCGACTGAGGGGCATAAGGTGGAAGGAGAGACAGAGGCAAGTTTTAGAGCAGGAGTGAAAGTTTATTAAAACGCTTTAGAGCAGGAATGGAAGGAAGAAAAGTCCGCCTGGAAGAGGCCAAGCGGGCGACTTGAGAGACAAGTGCACAGTTTGACTTTTCGATTTGGGGTTTTATGTGTCGGCATACTTCTGGGGTCTTGCCTTACTTCTCCCGAGTCTTCCCTTGGGGTGGGCAGCCCGCACGCTTGGGAGGGGCACGCTTGGGAGGGGCCACACGCAGTGTGTTTACTGGAGTTATATGCATGCTTACTTGAGGAGCTCTCCCCTTAACAGTCTAGCATTCCTAGAGAAAGGTCATATGCCAGCTAAACTTTGCCATTTTGCCTCCTAATGCGCATGCCTGAGCCCCCTCGCTCCACTCCGGAGATCTCATCGGGAAGCTGCTGATCACCAGTTTCAGGTGTTTTCTATCAGGAGACTGCCTTCTCCTGGCACTGGCTGTGACCAATTATTATTTTAGAGAGACAGTTAACAGAACTGCCTGCCTATCACCTGGTGGTCACCTGACATTCCTGGTGTGTGTGTGGGGAACCCTCTCCTGCCCTGCTCACGCCTGACCAGCGGTCTGCTGTAACACTATTGGTCATATTTACAACCCCACAAAGTTTCTCATATTAATGGAGAGAAAAAAATGCCTATAAGAAACAAATTCAAATGATCAAAAAGAATGTATTAAATGCTTAGAAACTGCTTCATCAGCTCCCATTTCATTTCCTCAGTTCTATGCCTCCAGTTCTCCAGAGCTGCCTACTGAACTCCCCACCTGGAAGCAGTTTGGCAATAGTTGCTACAAAAATCAGTGCTGGGTATAGGTAGCATTTAAACAGCTCTGAACTTTCTGCTCCTAAGCATGAGTCATTCTCTTGGCCTGGAAGTCCTGTTGTTAAGTGATGCCCAAGGACATTGAGACATACCAACTGACAAGTAGATTAGTTCCTTCCATTATCCATTCCAAGTTATTCAAGGCCTCACTGTGTCTACCTGCTGAGATGTGAATATCTTTTATTAGAAAAAACTTAGAGGCAGGCTCTTGCCTCATTCATTCATCATTCATGCAACAAATGCTAGTCATAAACCTATCATGTGTCAGACACTGGGCTAGACTCTGAAGACACAAAGCCCACAAATAGCCCCTACCTTCAACAGATTTACAACCTTATAGAGAGGGACCCATACCCTTAGAAACAAGGGGTTTCAAATAATTTAGGTGCTATGATAAAAGTGTGTACAGAGTACAATGGGGGATTATAAAGGAGGAATCAGTTCCATGAGAGGCAGCGGAAAGGAAAGGCATACAGGTGGTCAGTGCTTAACATGAGTCTTGAAAGAGATGAAGGTCTTTGCCAGTAGATGGGGATGTGACCACATAGGGGAATTCCAGATAGAGGCAGTAACAGGAACTTGCCAACTCCAGCCTCATGTAACAGAAAACCGGACCCCACTCAATGGGTTTAAGCAACAAATAAACTTGTTGGGGAATTGAGTGAGGAAAAAAAAAAAAAAAAAAAACCCAAGAGTAGACCTGTCAGGCTGGCTGGATCCAGGGCCCATGCACTGTCTTCAATACTTGATTTCTCTCTGTCTCTCATTCATTTCCTCTGAGGTGGCTCCAGTGCTCTTAAGATGGTGACAGCAGATTTGACCCTATATTGTCTCAGGTCTTGACTTTAGAGGAAAGAATACTACCATGTGCCACTGTTTCTGAAAATGTCTCACAGAATCCCAGTGGCTCTGGGGAGGTGGCAGTCATATGCCCCTGAAGAAATCCCTGTGGCTAGGCAAGGTGAAGCTCTGATTAACTGTGGCCTGTGTCATCACTCCCACGTAGAGACGGGTGGAGCTATCCTCATCAGGACAACTTGCTCTAAGATTCCAAAAGGACAATCTGGGCACTGTTCTTCCAAGAAGGGAGCGTTGACCACAAACCTTCGTCTCAGCACCAGTCTTGCTGTCACCAGGAATCTGGAGCAACTCAACACCACAGGGCTCCATGTGACCAGCACCAAGTCAGATTCTCCAGAAGGATCGATTTCTATCATCTCACTTGTAAGCAGCCATCTTCTCTGGAGTCCACACTTTGGGAACATTTTCACTTCCTTCCCACTGAAAAGCCTCAGCCTCTGAAGGAAGCCAGCAAGTGCTGCAGTCTTGAGAGGCTCCCTGACTCTCAGGGAGCCCTGGCTTACCCACAGACCCAGACATAGTCCCTGCCTCCTTCTCTCTTCTCCTGCTCTACCACCAACTCACCGCTCTGTCCCAGTGTTTACCAAGGCCAGGCCACAGGTAAGGCCACCTCAGTTATATATGTGTGTGTGTGTGTGTGTATATATATATATATGTTTGCTTATTGTTGTTGTTGTTTTTAAGTTGGGGATCCTGCTCTGTCGCACAGGCTTGAGTGCAGTGCCACGATCTCAGCTCACTGCAACATCCGCCTCCCGGGTTCAAGCAATTCTCCTGCCTCAGCTTCCCAAGTAGCTGGGATTACAGGTGCAGCCACCATGTCTGGCTAATTTTTGTATTTTCACTAGAGATGGGGTTTCACCATGTTGGCGAGGTTGGTCTCAAACTCCCAGCCTCAAGTGATCCACCAGCCTCGGCCTCCCAAAGTGCTGGGATCACAGGCGTGAGCCACCTAGCCCAGCCAGCGTAATGTCTTCCATTGTATACATATACCACAGCTTGTTTATCTATTCTATTGATAAACACCTGGGCTATTTCAGCTTTTAGCTGTTATGAATAAAGCTACAATCAGTATTTGTGTACAAGTCTTTGTGTGGACATGTGTTTTTATTTCTCTTGGGCAAATACCTAGGAGTGGGATCTCCAAGTCAAAAGTATATGTTTAACTTTGTAAGAAAGTAGGCAGATGCATATTTACTAGAATAACAGAATATTCATGTATGTCAATACTCTGGGCCATGGCTTTCTCATTAGTAAAATAGGAATACAGCAATATTTACCCTGTCTAATTCTTGCCACCTTTGTGATGATCAGAATGGATGATGTACATCAACACATCATAAGGTGCCAAATTGTGCAGTGTGAAGAGAGAGCTATAGAGATTCTGAGGGAAGAGAGATAAATGAGGGCTGAAGAGATCACAGAAGACTGACTGGAAAAGGAGCCCACCTTTGGATGCTCAATTAAATCTGCCCAACAGGTGGATGAACAGACAGATGGACGAATGGAATGGATAGATGACACATCCTCAAGGAATAAAAATTTTTTTAAGAATATAAAGAATATGGCTGGGCGCGGTGGCTCAAGCCTGTAATCCCAGCACTTTGGGAAGCCGAGGCGGGCAGATCACGAGGTCAGGAGATCGAGACCATCCTGGCTAACACAGTGAAACCCCGTCTCTACTAAAAAATACAAAAAACTAGCTGGGCCTGATGGTGGGTGCCTGTAGTCCCAGCTACTAGGGAGGCTGAGGCAGGAGAATGGCATGAACCCGGGAGGTGGAGCTTGCAGTGAGCCGAGGCAGCGCCACTGCACTCCAGCCTGGGCGACAGAGCGAGACTCCGTCTCAAAAAAAAAAAAAAAAAAAAAAAGAAAAGAAAAGAATATAAAGAATATATTAGTTCATTCATTTGTGACACATGTTTTTAAAAATCACATTAACATAAAGGAGGTCCCAAACAACTCTGTGATATGTGTTGTCTTTTTAGGTGCTCAATTGAGGCAAGAAAGACAATGCTCCCGTCAAAGAAAAAGGGTCCTCTTGTGTCTTCTTCAAATTATGCTATCATCAAGCTCTATTTAGACTGTCCTACTACCCTTTTTATTTTCTACTAAAAACCAAAAATAAGCAAGGTGAGGAATGGAAAATAAAAGGTAAGAAATGCACAAGTTTATCAAAGAGTTTTTATTTTTGTATAATATAACTCTAAGATAATGTTGAATTTTTTTTTTTCCTAGAATTTTCTAGTTTCCCAGGTCCCTGTTTTATTGACGCAGCCTCATGCTTTGCTCAGGGTCAGGGAGGAGAGGCAGCGTCCCTTTTGTTGGTGGTTGGAGACCTTGCAAGCCTTCAGAAGTCTTCAGAAACCTTTTACAAACCAAGCTCTTTCTCACGGTGGACTTGAGTCTTTTTGCTTGCTGTTCCCTTCACCTGAAGGGCTCTTTTCCCTTTCTAATTCTTTTATTGTTCAGCTCTCAGTCTAAATACTACCACAGTAAGGACTCCCTGCTCACCCAGGCCTCTTTATCACACCACATTGTTTTAATTCTCTACAGAGTTTTCATCACTGAAGATATTTTTCATGTATTTGTTTGCTTCCTTATTGTCCATCTTCCCATTGGAACATATGCTCCTCAAGAGTAAGAATTTTTCTTCTTTACTTCTATACCCCCCACGACTATAGTTCCTGGTGCATAAGAGGAGCTCAATAAATATTTGATGAATGAATAAATGAGATTGCCCCTTGGAGAAGGGGAAGAGAAGGGAAGTGTACCAACCCAGGATATGACTGAATTGCCTGAGTTATTATCCAAAATAAACTGCGAAGAATCTGGAAATGATTCAGTTTAGAGTCAATTGGCAAGAATAGGTTTTCTGCTATCTGGGGCTTGAGAGATGGTTTAGTTTCAGTTATAGAGGAATAAAGAAAGTTCCATTTCTGAGACATCTTGATCTATAATTGTTAAGATTCACACATGCTGCACAATCGATAAACTGAAATTTTTTTTTTTTTTTTTTTTTTTTTGAGGCGGAGTCTCGCTCTGTCGCCCAGGCTGGAGTGCAGTGGCGCGATCTCGGCTCACTGCAAGCTCTGCCTCCCGGGTTCACGCCATTCTCCTGCCTCAGCCTCCCGAGTAGCTGGGACTACAGGCACCCGCCACCTCGCCCGGCTAATTTTTTGTATTTTTTTAGTAGAGACGGGGTTTCACTGTGTTAGCCAGGATGGTCTCGATCTCCTGACCTCGTGATCCGCCCGTCTCGGCCTCCCAAAGTGCTGGGATTACAGGCTTGAGCCACCGCGCCCAGCCTTTTTTTTTTTTTTTTTAAAGACAGAGTCTTGCTCTGTCGCCCAGGCTGGAGTGCAGTGGGGTGATTGATCTCTGCTCACTGCAACCTCCATCTCCCGGGTTCACACCATTCTCCTGCCTCAGCCTCCCTAGTAGCTGGGACTACAGGCTCCCGCCACCACGTCCGGCTAATTTTTTGTATTTTTAGTAGAGACGGGGTTTCACCGTGTTAGCCAGGATGGTCTCGATCTCCTGACCTCGTGATCTGCCCGCCTCAGCCTCCCAAAGTGCTGGGATTACAGGCATGAGCCACCACACCCGGCAGTGAATGAATGTTTTTACTCATGTGAAGATTATTTGATTAACATTAGTATTTGGTGTGATGGGTAAAATTATATTACTATGCATCAGTGTCACTAGTATATATGACATCTGATCATACTAAATATAAAAATATTTCTGACATTTTTAAAATGATCATTTTTTTACATATTGTAAAATTTTCGGAATATGTCTTTAGGAAAAAGTAATTGATTTTTTTTGTTTTGTTTTGTTTTCGAGACGGAGTCTCGCTCTGTTGCCAGGCTGCAGTGCAGTGGCATGATCTCGGCTCACTACGATCTCTGCCTCCTGGGTTCAAGTGATTCCCCTGCCTCAGCCTCCTGAGTAGCTGGGACTCCTCTGAAAATATAATTAAAGCTATTTTTCTTAACTTTCATATATATTTTTCATGTTTTATAACTCTAAGGTCTTTTTTTTTACTTGGATAGAGAAAATATAGAATTAAGATAATATGATCTTGTTTAATTCTAAAGCATTAGATTTAACCTAGGTGAAAGCTCATTTCCAAGAGGAACAGTATGGATCCCCTGCTGATTACTATTTCTTTTTCTTTTGGCTTTTTTTTTTTTTTTTTTTGAGACCAAGTCTGGCTCTGTCGCCCAGGCTGGAGTGCAGTGGCACATTCTCAGCTCACTGCAAGCTCCGCCTCCTGGCCTCAAGTGATTCTTGTGTCTCAGCTTCCCAAGTAGCTGGGATTACAGGCGCCTGCCACCATGCCCAGCTAATTTGCGTATTTTTATTAGAGACAAGGTTTCGCCATGTTGGCCAGGCTGGTCTCGAACTCCTGGCCTCAAACAATCCACCTGCCTCAGCCTCCCAAAGTGCTGGGACTACAGATATGAGCCACCATGCCCGGCCACCATCTTGAAATTTTAACTGATCTGTCTTTTCCTTTGGGCTTTAAACCCCAAATGTGGGAGGGGAAGGCTAATCCTGTTCTGAATGTTTAGGAGTTTTTTTTGTTTTCGCACCAGACAACAAAAGAATAAACCAAGAAAGGGAAGGAAGGACCAAGGGAAAAAGGAAAGGGGGAAAGGAGTTCTCATAGCAAAGAGAGAAGTTAAAACCATTTGCTAAGGTCAAACTCATTGTTTAACCATTTATAAGTGAGAAGCTGTTTGACTCTCCAGTATACCAGCTAATTTAGCTTAAAAGTCCAATCCTTCATCTAGACCAGCATTGTCTAGGACCTGTAGCTCTTGGGACATTTGAAATGTGACTAATACAACTGAGGAACTAATTTTTTAAAAACCTTATTTTAATTAATGTAAGTTTAAATCGAATAGCCACTTGCAGCTAAGAAACAGTAAATTCCAACACTTAGTATAACACAGCTAATTATCTAGACGCTGTAGCTACTGTATTGGACAGCATCTAGATAATTAGCTGTGTTATACTTAAGTGTTGGAATTTACTGTTTCTTAGAACAATATTAAAGTAATCATCATTATGTTTCAAAATGAACGTAATGGAGCTAGTATTTTGGATAAGTGGAGATTTGACTTCAAGAAAAAAACAATTTAGGAAGATCTGATCATCTTCTTGGCTACTTATTGTGTCTAATGTTCTCATAGTTCCTTTTTTGGAAGCCAAGAAAAAAGTTTATTTTGTTACTGTAGTGCTTTTTTGCAGAGATTAAAAAAATAAAACGTCCAACTACCAGATCTTTATCCGAAATACTGCCCACCTGAACATTTACTGATTCCTTCATTTTCCTTATGCCCTGAAGAGTTCAGTTAATTGTTGGTTTTGCTATTACAAAATTTGTTTGCTGCTAATAATTTGGAAGGTAGAGAGTTATTTACCCGGTATGTTTCTGGTTAAGATACTTTGAACTACTTAAGTTTTCAGATCTGCAAGAGCTATCTTTGATGAGATGACAACTTGGAGAAGGGTTCAGTCAAGTGCAGTTGGGTAATTACTCTGGAGATAATCACATGGTTTTGTAGTTTCTCTTTTTAAATTCGTTTTGCCTGCTTGGTGCTGAGGTCTGAATGTTTATGTCCACCCAAAATTCACATGTGAAAATCCTAATCCTCAGGATAAGAGGAGGTGGGTCCTGTAGGTGATTAGGGAATGACGGTGGAGCCCTCATGAATAGAATTAGTGTCCTTATAAAAGAAGCCCCAGGCCAGGCACAATGGCTCTTGCCTGTAATTCCAGAACTTTGGGAAGCCAAGGCAGGGGTATCGCTTTAGCTCAGGAGTTCGAGACCAGCGTGGGCAACATGACAAAACCCTGTCTCTACAAAAAATACAAAAAAAAAAAAAACCTTGCCAGGAGTAGTGGTGTGTGCCTGTAGTTCTAGCTAACTACTTGTGGGGCTGTGGTGGGAGGATTGCTTGGGCCTGGGAGGTTGAGGCTGCAGTGAGCAGTGTTCACAACACTATACTCCAGGCTGGGTGACAAAGTGAGACCCTGTCTCAAAAACATAATAATAAATAGGGTCCCCAGAGAGCTGCCTTACCTCCACTATGTGCGGACTCGGTGAGAAGGGGCTGTCTATGAGAAACAGGCCCTCACCAGACAAAGAATCTGCCAGTACCTTGATCTGGAACTTCCCAGCCTCTAGAACTATGAGAAAGAGATGTGTATTGTTTCTAAGACACTCAGTATATGGTATTTTTGTTATAGCAGCCCAAACAGACTAAGACAACTTGATCTTTATTTTCCTCTGCTACAAGTCTTTTGTTGTTAATCATATTGTAAGGGGTTTTGTTTTGCTTTAAGAAAAGGAGAAATGCAGTCCGAAGATATCCCTAGATTCGTGATACCAGGAAGGACCATGACATCCAACATATGCTTTCAATATAGTATTGAAATAACCAAACATAGTGACCTCCCTCGTAAAACCGAGACGCACTCAAGTATAAACTTGTGTGAGTGTCACAAAGTTCAATTCTTGATAGCTGTAGTCTTTACATGGGGGCAGGACTCCCACTCTACTTCCATCTATACCGAGAACTTGAAAATAAAGTTGCCTCTGAGAATAAAACCCTAAAATCCACCCATGTGACTGCCATGGGAGTGTACCACATATATCTCCTCCAAGACAGAATCTGCCAAAGGACTGTCATTAGCTGGCAGCTTCCATCTGCCACACTCTTGGGATCTGCTGCATCACACATGCCAAGCCATACTCTAGCCAGGCTGCCCAGCCAACGACTGAACAAGGCAGGGGTACCAGAGCCAGGTGGCTCTTCCCCAACACAGGTCCTCTAGCAGGCCATCTTTGCTAGAGCTCCTCATTGCCCTGGCCAGTATTTTACTCAGGTCTGCACTATGATCTGAAGCACTTCCAGCCCAAACCCCCTTCTCTCCCTAACTCCTCTCACAGGTGTCAGACCTGCATTGCAGTTCGAGGCTCCCCACCTACTCATAGTCCTTCTTCCCTTTGTCCTCCATAGACCTTTCCCCTGATACCTCTCTTGTACATTGATCTCTTGCAGAATAGAATTTTCTAATGGTGTCTCCTTCTCAGAAGACCCAAACAAACACAATATAAAATGAATGAGACTCATTGAAGAAATAACCTTAAAGAGCATTCTCAACAGTAAGGGCAAGAACCAGGTCTCTTCTATCCAACACTGTTATCTACAGTGCCTAGTGCAGCACTTGGCATAGCGTAGGCTCTTGATAACTTGCAAAAGGAAGGGAGGGAGGGAGTAACGGAAGGAGGGAAAAGGAATGATTTTTGGATTAGCTGGGACTTAAAAATCTAATGAAGCCTTAGTGAATGTTTAAAAAAAAAAAAAAAGCCATAGCATTAGAAGGAACATATGTAGGGAGAAAAGGGTGGTCAGTCTGGAATTTAGAGAAAGGAGCTTCAAAGAGTGAAAATTTGCGTGTGTCTCCAGCATTGTCTTACAGATGCACACACAGATGCATACACACATTTATATATGTATCCATATCTAATATGCATAAATTCTAATACATGGGAAGTAATGTGTATGTGTATATTATACATATATTTATATGCCTGTTATTTTGCTCAGTATATATACCCAGAATACCCAGTACATATAAATAATACCTAAAGATACCTCCAAGGTAAAAGGAAAATGAAACAAACAAAAAATTCTCTAGATACTGCCAATGGAAACATTACCAATTGAGAAAACAGAGACAACTGCCAGCTCCAGGCAGAGACAGTGTTTCTGTTGCTCCAACTTCCCATTTGTACAATTAGTCCTACACAGTGGGCCAGGATACTCCTGTCATTAGCATCTGGCAAATATATCCCTGTTAAGAAGCATCAATTCCAGTGTCCCTGAGAAAAAGCTCTAGTCTCAATGAAGAGCTATAATCCTATCAAATTCAATCAAATGGGTAAGTCTCTTGCCGTTTTTAAAAATTAATAACCATTTAATACCCACAATAAATATAATTTGATATTCAAGCATTTTGACTTCACTTAGAATTTACTTAGAATGATCCTTTCCCATATAGATCTTTTGCAATTATCTTAGCAGGAAAAAAAATACATATTCAGGGTTCTACTTATTTCTTAGGAAAATAAAGCTTATGTTGGGATTATTTTTAAAGCAGTTACAGGACTTAAAATGTTTTCAGAATTCTGAGGATAAGACTCAAGGCACATACATTATTAATATAATGGTTTTATTAATATAATATAATTTATTATATTATGTAATGGTTTTATTAATATAATGGTTTTAGGACTGTGTTCATAGCCATGATTATGTGTATACATGTGTGTATACATACAAACATGTAAAAATACACACGTGTGTGTATGTGCACATATGTTAATTTTGCAGTTAGTTCTCTGTTACGCTCACAACTTTAAAGAATCTGTAAATTACACAATCTCATAGTTCTAAAGACTTTGTTTGCATGTAACATTTATTTGGATAATGCCTTTTAGGTAGTTAGCTTCCTTTTTCAGAAGTACAACCCTTAAGCAATCTTGTAACCCGTAACAAACGTGGGAAATACAGACTCTTTAATTCCAGTTGTTTAGCGAGTAATGAATGTAAACCTTTTCCTTGAGGAACAAATAAACAGCAATTTGAATTGAGGTAGATTGTTATCTCTGCCTGTGATTAGAATGGTGTTCTCCAAATGGCAGTTTAGAAGACAGTGAGTAAACAGGAAGTTACTTGTGAAGGGAGCTAAGACAGAAAAAGATCCACTATCATTCCTCTCATTCTAAGCCAGTCTCTTATTAGGGTAATGTTGACACTAAAATCATTATCATTGATTTTTTTAATTGGTGGCTTTTCCAAAAGCAAAGACCCAGAAGAACTTGGAACTAAAACAAACTCTTCAAATCCCTGGATAATACTTTTATCATAGAAAAGACAGTGGAAAGAAAGGGGACTGCAGTGGCACTAGTATTGTCTTTGGGTGGCAAAGTTAAGGGTCATTTTCTAATTTCTCTTTTTTAAATAGTTTCCAGATTTTATATAAGGAGCAGGTATTTCCTTTATACTTGAGGACATTTTTACTTGAAAACAAAAAGAAGAAGAGATGTTTAATGACAATGGAAGACCATAGAGCAAAACTGGAGAGAGCTTCAGTTTCATTTCTTGGCGTGGGTTAGGGTTCAGGCACTGATGCCAAGTTCTTGCCCCAAGCTTTGAGAATCAGTGAGTGAGGAGAGCACAGGGACCCCAAGATAGTCTGGGAAAAAGGGGATCTGGGCTGATATCCTGTGGTGTTTTCGGTATTTCTTGCTCCAGAGTCCTGGCCCCTTGTTAGCAGCCAGTCTTGGTGACATTCTCCTCATTTGTAATGTCCCAGCACTTCCTTAATGGCCCTATAGCATTGCCTGCATTGCAGACAACTACCATCTTAGCTTAACTCATGATTATCAGTAACATTGAGTCCTGGTGAGAAAGTCAGATGAATTAGCTACAAAAGCATCCAGCTGGCTAAAGGGGTCAATCTGTTGGATGAGGTTCTTTAAATATGATGAGTACACCTAACAAAAAGATATCTATTACCTACAGTTGATACAAATCACTTTTATAGGCAAAGGTTCATCCCCAAAAGTCAACATAATAAAACAATTCCAAGAAGTTTTGGTTTGATTTGGTATTGTTGTTAGTAGTTTGTGGTTTTTTTTTTGTTTTTGTTTTTTTTTTTGAGATGGAGTCTCGCCTGTGGCCCAGGCTGGAGTGCAGTGGCGTGATCTCGGCTCACTACAAGCTCTGCCTCCCGGGTTCACGCCATTCTCCTGTCTCAGCCTCCCGAGTAGCTGGGACTACAGGCGCCCGCCACCTCGCCCGGCTAATTTTTTGAATTTTTTAGTAGAGACGGGGTTTCACTGTGTTAGCCAGGATGGTCTTAATCTCCTGACCTCGTGATCCACCTGCCTCGGCCTCTCAAAGTGCTGGGATTACAGGTGTGAGCCACCGTGCCCCACCTGTTGTTAGTAGTAATTCTTACTCCATGGTCCTCATTACCATCAAAGGCCACACATTGAGATTTTTTTTTTTTTTTAGTGTCAAGGTTATAGATATATATTTTTTCTTTTCTTTTCTTTTTCTTTTTTTTTTTTTTGGAGACGGAGTTTCACTCTTGTTGCCCAGGCTGGAGTGCAATGGCACGATCTCAGCTCACGGCAACCTCTGCCTCCTGGGTTGAAGCGATTCTCCTGCCTCAACCTCCTGAGTAGCTGGGATTACAGTCATGCACTGCCATGCCCAGCTAATTTTGTATTTTTAGTAGAGATGGAGTTTCTCCATGTTGGGTCAGGCTGGTCTCGAACCCCTGACCTCAGGAGATCTGCTGTCCTCGGCCTCCCAAAGTGCTGGGATTACAGGCCTGAGCCACCACGCCCAGCCAAGGTAATATTTTTTTTTTTTAGCACTTGTCCTTACAGTTCTTCTCACACTCAAGTTGTCTCCGTATGACATGGTAGAACCCTGGGTTCTCTCAACAGTCTTTTCCAAATTCTTGAAGGCTTATTGCCATGTGGAAGTGGGGTGACCTGTTGTTCTGAAGCAGTCACCTCAGGCTTGGTCCTGCTTTCCCAGGAAAATATTTGCTTACATGCTGCTTCCAGAAGAAAGAAAAGGAAAGAACCTCTTAGGCAGCATCTCCAGAGTAGTAGGAAGAGCTCTCTGATTGGACAACCCTTGGTCGCATGTCCCACTGGGGCTGGAGCAGCAGTGAATGGAATCAGTGCTCACAGAAGCTCATGGCATAGGGAAGGGTGGCTCCCCAAGGAAGGGATCCTGAGTAGATAAACAGCATAGGTCTGTTCACGCTGTCTCCATGTGTACTGAGTATTCCTGAATTCCCAGAAAGGCTCTGATGGATTTGCATGCAATATTGATGAAAACCTTGAGTTTTCCAGTTAGCCTGGGTTCAGATCTCAGCTTTTCTTTTTCTTTTTTTGAGACAGGATCTTGCTCTGTCACTCAGGCTGAGTTGCAGTGGCAGGACTGTAATTCACTGCAGCCTTGACCTCCTGGGCTCAGGTGATCTTCCCATCTCAGCCTCCCAAGTATCTGGGACTACAGGTGCACACCACCATGCCCTGCTAATTACAAATTTTTTTTTCCAGTAGAGACAGGGTGTCACTGTGTTGCCCAGGCTGGCATTGAACTCCTAGGCTCAAGTGATCCTTCCACCTCTGCCTCCCAAAGTGATGGGATTGCAGGCATAAGCCACTGTGCCCAACCCCCAGCTTTTTTTTCCCCCAGCTTTTTATTTATATATTGTAGGCCTTAAGACCAGGCATGTTGGCTCACACCTGTAATCCCAGCACTTTCAGAAGCCGAGTCAGGAGGATCAATTGAGCCCAGGAGTTCAGGACCAGCCTGTGCAACATAGTGAGACTCTGTCTCTACAAAAATCATGATAATAAAAAAAATTAGCCCAGGCTGGACACTGTGGCTCATGCCCGTCATCCCAGCACTTTGGGAGGCCGAGGCAGGTGGATTACTTGAGGTTAGGAGTTTGAGACCAGCCTGGCCAACTTGGTGAAACCCCATCTCTACTGAAAATACAAAAATTAGCTGGGCATGGTGGCAGGTGCCTGTAATCCCAGCTACTCAGGAGGCTGAGGCAGGAGAATCATTTGAACCTGGGAGGCAGAGGATGCAGTGAGCTGAGATTGCACCATTGCACTCCAGCCTGGGCGACAGAGACTCCCTCTCAAAAAAAAAAAAAAAAAAATTAGCCTGGTGTGGTGGCACATGCCTATAGTCCCAGCTACTCAGGAGGCTGAGGTGGGAGGATTGCTTGAGCCCAGGAGGTCCCAGCTGCAGTGAACCATGATCACACTAGTGCACTCCAGCCTGGGCGATAGAGCAAGATCCTGTCTCGAAAGAAAAAAAAAAAGATTTTAGATTATAAATCTCAGAATCTTCACCTGTAAATGATGCTCGTTCTTACCCCATAAGTTTGTTAAGAGAATTATACAAAATATTGTTTGCAAAGCACTTAGCACAGTTCCAGGTGTATAATAAATGCTCAGTAAAAGTCTGAGATAATGATGATAATGACAGTTCATTATGGAGGGACTCCACTAAACAAAGTTTCATTCCACACCAACAAGAAGCAGCTGATTCCCTTGTGTTCAGCTTGGCCGGCTTTCACATGGTTGCCTTTGACTCAAACAATGCCTGACCCAGTCCAAGGTGGACAGGTGAGTGGAACTAGTTTCATTCAACACATCCTATTAACTCTGCAACTTCATATATCAAGACTCCTTGGGGTTGCTTTCCTCAGCAGAGGGATGCAGGGAGACAGGCTAATTGAACTTTGTAGATCCCTATCATGGACATTAATCATACTTGGCCTGCCCATTTTGTTTTAGTAGCCTTTTAATATTTGGAGGTATTTCTACATTATGTAACCTCACCTCCTAATAGTGTTGAATTTCTAGCCTCCCTTGTGGCTGAGACACTGCAAGTCATGTCACATGGACAGTACCAATCATATAGGCTTGCATGAGAGTTTGATCAAGAGATCACCGTGAGCAAAGAGGTTCTGTGATTCTCTTATTCTGTAGGAGGCAACAGGCTGTCTGGTCTTTGGGGCAGGACTGTGGCAAGGTTGAATTTCCCAAGGCAGAAATGTATCTGAAGTGCTCACAACAGTGGCGACTGCATTCAGTTCAAGTACCTGCATTTAGTGCTTAGTCTTGGTGGCAATAATGACAATAGAGTTCTCACTGGCCATTTCTGAGGCGAGGTTTTGGCTATTATTCCAGGAAAATGAGCTTTGAGACTGTTTCTATGACTCTCTTGATGGTAATGTGAACTTTCTGCTTTTACTGCTTGAACCAGAAGAGGGGACTCATTCTGAGTGGACTCAGTTGTTTGTAGCTAAGAAACCTGACCAGTATAATTCCTCCCTAATATCTTATCCTTGGCAGAGAGGTGTGTTGGGGTGGGGCAGGGGAAAGAGGAAGGTCTACATTTGTTCCTAACGTATGTTTACAGACATCAAAAAACACTGAACTTTTTTTTTAAGACGGAATCCCACTCTGTCGCCCAGGCTGGAGTGCAGTGCTGCGATCTCGGCTCACTGCAACCTCTGCCTCTCGGGTTCAAGTGATTCTGTGCCTCAGCCTCCTGAGTAGCTGGGATTACAGGTGCCCATCACCACACCCAATTAATGTTTGTATTTTTGGTAGAGACAGTGTTTCACCAGGTTAGTCTTGAACTCCTGGGCTCAAGTGACCCACCTACCTCTGCCTCCCAAAGTGCTGCAATTACAGGCCTGAGCCACCATACCCAGTGTGAACTAACTTATGAAAATTCTGGAATTTTTACAAGATGAGTACCACATTATGGAATGAATGTGCGCTGGATTTACGTGACATTTTCAGATGTTTACAAGGTTGATGAGTGAATCAGAGATTAACTGACAATGATGTTGACATACTGGGCCCAGCTAGATGCTAGTATTATGTAGTAAGGAACGTTTGAGTGGGGCCTAGTTTTATAAGTGGTCAGTTCATTGGTGAATATTTTCATATTCCCATGATGTTGATGCTCTGTGCAACCTGGTAACTGCAGAGGCTGGATAATAAGGATCAGTTCACCCAGCACTCCACTTTTTGTTTTAAAGAATCTACCCACAGGGCTTTTGTTCTTTCTCTCTCTTCACTTTTCTACTGCCTGTGTGGGTAGCTCCCTGTCCATTATACTAATTCTGTTATCACAAATGTCCCAAAACTGGTCTCACAGAGCTGGACCTCACATATACCTTCAAAGTGCACTTGAGTCTTGATATGGTTTGGCTCTGTGTCCCCATCCAAATCTCACCTTGAATAATCCCCAGGTGTCAAGGGTGGGACCAGGTGGAGATAACTGAATCATGGGAGCGGTTTCCCCCATGCTGTTCTCCTGATTGTGAGTGAGTGCTCATGAGAGCTGATGGTTTTATAAGGGGCTTTCTGCCTTCTCCTATCACCCCACGAGGAGGTGCCTTCTGCCATGATTATAAGTTTCCTGAGGACTCCCCAGCCATGTGGAACTGTGAGTCAATTAAACTTCTTTTCTTTATAAATTACCCAGTCTCAGATATTTCTTCATAGCGGTGTGAGAACAAACTAATACAAGTCTCTCTCAATTTTAACACATCAACTTCTCAGGACATTTAAGGTTTATAATTTTGGTCAGAACTGTAGTTCCAAGTCAAATATGTGTTTTTAAGAGCAAATAAGATGGGTCTTAGTAAACTCTAAAATCACAAGGTAAAATCAATGTCCTTCTTATGAGTGTCAACAACAACAGAATGATTGGTGTTAAAATCCTAACTCTTTAGTAAGCATACGAACACAGTCATCAATCTATAAATTAAGAAATGGTTGTGTATTTTAGTTCAAATAGTTTCCTGTCTATTTAGGCACATTTAATATTTGTTTTTTATTTTAAATTTTGAAAACTTTGCTTAGTCCTGAATGAAGTATTTTCTGGCTTACGAGGACTGCAAATCATTACCAGAAAGTGAATTGAGCAATATTTTCACTTTATAATTTAAAACTATGACTTTCAAATAAACAATCATGTAAAAACACTTATGCTATTAGATAGCATATTCTTGAAATGCATGCAAAATAAACCATTTATTCTCCTCTTCGCTGTTTTAAAGACATTTTTATTGGGTTGAGGGTGTTTCAGGATATAAAGCAGTTTGCCAAATTCTGTCATTCTTTTTTTTTTTTTTTTTTTTAACGTCATAAAGGGTGTGGTGCCTGTAGAGAATTTTTGAAAGTTGTACTTTATGATGTTTTTGCCTTCACTTTTTAAAAAAATGGTAAGACAATCTAAGTCCTGTGGGTATATTCTGGTTCCTAGTATAAGCTTCAGGGTTCCCTCACTATGAAAAGTCAGAATATTTCCTGTAGTCAGTTTTACTTACTTCCTTGCCAGGAGTGTTTTCTTTTTTCTTTTTCTTTTTTTTTTTTTTTGTGAGACAGTCTCACACTGTCACCCAGGGTTGGAGTGCAATGGCATGATCTCGGCTCACTGCAACCTCCATCTCCCGGGTTCACGCAATTCTCCTGCCTCAGCCTCCCGAGTATCTGAGATTACAGACGCACACCACAACACCTGGCTAATTTTTTGTATTTTTAGTTGAGGCGGGCGTTTCACCATGTTGGCCAGACTGGTTTCGAACTCCTGACCTCGTAATCTGCCTGCCTGGGCCTCCAAAAGTGCTGGGATTACAGGCGTGAGCCATCGCGCCCACCCGTGTTTAGATTCTTAACAGCTCATTAGAAATAAAGTCTTGATAAGAACTACTTTAATACTTACTTGTTTAGAAAGGTGAAAACAATTTAGAAGGAACAACACGAGGCACCAAAGTTAAGTTGTATCTACCACAGCTGGTGATAATTTAAAATCTCAATGAATCTAGTCTGTTCTGTTATTCTTTTATTAATCCCTGGTTATTGGGAAGCTCTCAATAAATGTTTAAAATTATATTTCTGTAATTAAGTAAAAGTATTGATTCCACAAGGCTAGAATTGTTCGTCTAAGAAAAACAAATTCTCCATAAATTTTAACCCGTTAATACCACAGAAAGATGTTGGAAAGGTCTAAGAACAGAGATATGCCAGCAGAGAAACACCATTTTCAGAACATGACATGAGATGGTAAGATTTGCTCATTTGGTTCCGTCCTCATTATTTGACATTTAATGACAGTTCACACAGAAATCGCTCGTCTGAGAACCCGTTTAAATGCCCGCACAGAGACTATCTTCCTTGTCATTGTCTCACCAGTAAAAGGAAAAGAACCTACAGAGAGAGAGAATAAGCACAGAAGTTAAAATACGATAAAATCCCTCTTTTTCTCCCTTTCTTTCCTTGGATCTGGGTTTTGAAGGAGACAAAGAAGGACCCCCAGGCTTTCCAGCAGCCAGCAAGTGCTATTACTTTTTATTTAAAAGCAACTGGGAGAAACATTCCCCAAAGCAAAACCCGAAGTTCTCCCTGAGAATCGTCTGTGGGCGTCCGGGCCAGGGCCGCTGGGGTGCCACTCCGCAAGGGGTTCCTCTTCTCCCCGGGATCCCTGAGGGCTGGACGCGAGAGGACCCGTTGATCCCGGGGTGCCGGGAGGAGACGCCCGCCCTCCCCACGAGAGGGGGCGGCTCTGGCCTCGGAGCCGCCCCTCCTGCCGCCAGAGAACAAACGGGATATTCAGCAGTGGCCTGTGGCTGCCAGAGCAGCTCCTCAGGGGAAATTAAGCGTCGAGTCAGACGGCACCGTAATCGCCTTTAAAAGCGCCTCCGCCCCGCGGGCCGCGGAACCCTCGGCTACCTGGGCCGCCCCACGGCGGTGCGCGAGTGAGAGGGAGCGCGCGGGCCGCCGAGCGCCGGTGTGAGCCAGCACTGCTGCCAGTGTGAGCGCGGTGGGTGCGGAGGGGCGTGTGTGCCGGCGCGCGCGCCGTGGGGTGCAAACCCCGAGCGTCTACGCTGCCATGAGGGGCGCGAACGCCTGGGCGCCACTCTGCCTGCTGCTGGCCGCCGCCACCCAGCTCTCGCGGCAGCAGTCCCCAGAGAGGTAACGCGACCCCCGCCCGGGCTCCCTCTCTCTCCCCTCCCTTCCTCCACCTCTGCAACCTCGCCGGCTGCTTTACTCAACCCACTTGGGCGCGCCTGGGTGACCCAGCGCGCGACCCTGCGCTCCCCGAGCGGTGCAGGCGTCCGCCACCCCTGCGCGTGGGCTGAGCCCCGGACCTGGGGACCCATCCCTGCTCGCGGGGCTCCCTCCCGGGTCTTCGGCCCGGCCTGCCTGATGGCCCTGCAGCTGGCTTGGCCACCACGTGGCGGGGCTTAATCTGACTTGTGTCTCCCCTCTCCCCGTGTCTCTGGGGGCGGAGGGAAGCACTGGGGCCCAAATATGTGGATTTTGGTTTACCGCTGTTTTTTTTTTTTTTCTTCGCGGAGAGGCTTTGCCCAGAGACCTAAACTAGGGAACAACCCTAGCGGCGCGGCGCCTAGGGAGCCGCTCTGGAAAGTTAACTCTTCGCCAACCTCGAGACGGCCCCAGGAGCTGGGCTGTGGGACCTGCCCGGTGGCCAACGTTGGCATCGCCTCTTCAGCCTTCGTTAATATCAGCCTCCTTTTCGATGGGAAGCGCTGCCAATGGCCAGTAATATTCAGAAAGGGGGAGGGGAACTGGGCATCTCCAAATATGGGAACGGCAAACTTTTTTATATTAACCAATTGCTTGCCTATCTTTCTTTAAAACCATGTTCTTCATTCAGCTTGGCTCTTACCTTCTTTCCCACTCCCCCCAGTTAAATTGATGTATTTACCATTTTCCTACAAGACTTTGCCACAATGCCGAGGACTTGGTTAGATATATAAAATCTTGTGTTACTATGATGGAGACAGATGGCAGCTGGACAGAATGCTTTATCAGGCTGCAATTTAAATATTCTAAGAGCTAGCAAGCTTTCGGATCCCATTATGGTGCGAGAATTGATTAATCAACATTAACTTTTATTTATATTAATAGGCTACACCTTTCTGAAGGTAACATCAGATTGTTAGACGATGTTTCAAATTACATTATCTTTTCTTCTTTTATGTTCCCAGACCTGTTTTCACATGTGGTGGCATTCTTACTGGAGAGTCTGGATTTATTGGCAGTGAAGGTTTTCCTGGAGTGTACCCTCCAAATAGCAAATGTACTTGGAAAATCACAGTAAGCATTTTTTAAAAAGGTATTCTCCTGGAAGTGGGTGTTGGAAACAGTGGGAGGCTGCTGCCTTTTTCCTCTGGTGGTAGGATTTGAGTAAGAGGCAAATGCCTGAAATAGTGAAATGTTGGATTTACCCCAACTATTGGGGTAAATATAATAGATCTAGTCGTGTCCTGCATTAGTGATTAAAAAGGGCACAAGGTAATGCTTGAAGGAATAAATTCTCAAAGCAAATGTGTTTTTGAAAGCCCAGTGTGACTCAGTTGAGTTTTATAGATTCATAATTAAAGCTGTTTTCAGTCAAAGGCCTGTGGTAATGACCTTTAGAGGTTTTTTGTTGCTCGTGCCTTCATAAATTCCCAGTGGGAAATAGAAGATCAAAGATAGTGCTTTGACTACTCTATGCCCATTAGGAAAGGAAAAAGAAAAAAATTTAAAAAGCCCACTTAATGTTCCTGGGTTGAAACCACCTCTAAAGGCAGTGTAAGAATAGAGAATTAATGGGGGGAGGGCGGGGGTGGGAATCTAAATAGCAGCCAAGGGCCAATAGAAAGTCCATGCTGATTAGTAATAACATAGATGATGCTGAGTCAAGGTAAGCTGGATTTAGAGACAGCCATTTTTTTTTTTTTTTTTTT
>NC_037669.1:149393436-149436080 GCF_003255815.1 Theropithecus gelada
TATAATCACCCAGAATCCTCAAAACAACTCTGAGAAAGTATCTATTATCATCCCCATTTTATAGATGGGGAAGCTGAGGCCTGAAACAATTACAGAAATTGACTTAATCAGACAGTTGGTAAGCCCAACTTTATGTAAAGTAAAACCTACTCCCACTGAGGTCATTTTGCAGGCAGATATGAGAGGTCCCCTTTCATAATATAAAACTCAACTCTTACATGCCTTGACGGCCTCTTGTAAAATACCAACCATGTCACAAACTGGTACAGATTTCATTATGTTATAGCACATATGGCCAGGAGAGAAGTCATAGAAAATAAGTTTGAAATACCATTAACATAAATGTGAAATAAGGCTCTGAAACAAAAATAAAAGCAGCTTGATTTTCGTATCGTAATTGTGTTTTAAATGTAATTAAATGGCTGTAAGTTTTAAACGACCCTAGAAAATCAATGGCTCAGAGGTGTCATGCGCCCAAGAAGAAATTCATGGTTGGCCATGTGTTCTGAATATTGTGGACAGTGTTGATGTGACATTAAACTTTGACTGAGGCCGGGGGACTCGTCCAGTGAAAGCTTTCCTTGATAAAGGAGCGTTTGCCTCAGGAGAGGCATGATTTCCTGTGTAGGAGTGAGGAAGTTAAATGGACGCTCCATCTGGATGTCTTGTGAAGGGAGAGCCTGTGAGCTCAGCAGTCACTTCCCTGGATTCAAATTCCAGTTTCACCGTCATAAACTCTGTGCCGGGGATTTACCTCCTTTAAACCTCAGGATTACTGTGAAGACAAAATGAGATAGTGCAAAATGCTTCAACTCAGTGCCTGAGTGGGGAAGAAGCTTGATTTGTCGGAAGAACAAATCAAGGAGGTCGGAGTGGCTGGAATGGAATGAGCAAGGGGACAGTGGGAAGAGAAGCGAAGGTGAACGGGACTCTGTAGGCCATGGTGGGGAGTTTGCATTTTGTTTTGAGTAGGAGTCCCTGGAAGATCTTAAGCAGAGGAATGAGCTTATCTGGCGTCTGTGTGGAAGATGAACTGTAGGGAGTTAAGAGTAGAAGCAGACCAATTAGGAAGCTGTTGTGGTATCCAGGAGAGGGAAGATGGTGGAGTAGACAAGGTGGTAACAGAGAAGATGAAGAAATGCGGAGTCCTCTGCCTGCAGTTAGGGTATAGTGGCACCAGCTAGGAGGATACGCACCAGGCTCTGTCTCCCTGCTTAGCCATTCCAGACAGGACTGTGCTCTACTATGGCTTTGTCCGAGGCCATCTATTAAAGGTGTTTCCAAAGCTGGTTGGTCCAGCCCATTTTTCTGTTCCTGCAGTCAGTAAACCAAGAATAGTGTTCCCATTGGGTGATTCAGTATCACTTTTATTAAACTATCACAGAGACCAATGGAGATGGGAAAGCCTCAGAGTGGTCTTTAAACTGTAGTTCCTGTAGCTGGGGGGAAATATCTTGCTTTCACTCACTGGCCTCCCATTCTGTTCGTCCAAACCGGAGATGTGTCCCAGCATGGTAGCTTTCACCACTAAATAGTTTTCATTAAACTGTTTATCAATGGAAGAATGGGAAATGTCTGATTTTAACTTTTGCTTTAAGAAAGGTGAATCCTAGTTGTTACCACCAAACTTCCAGTCCTTTGTATTGGACTTTCTGATATGGAAGTACAGCCCACAGATTGGAAATTTAGATTTGTCCTTACATTATAGTACTTTAAAATTTTTATGGCAATTTCTTAGACAGCTGTACTGTTCCAACACACTATATTGGCTATTTAAATGTAAATTAATTAAGTTAAATATTTAGTTTCTTAGTCATACTAGCCACATTCAAGTGCTCAGTAACCATATGTGGATAGTGGCTGCCTTACTGGACAATATGTAATATGGGTATTTCTGTCATCACAATTTTTCTTGTGGACAGTGCTGTGCTATTAATAGAAAAATTTTATGCTTAATTTTACTCATGTAAGGATATGTTGAAGACAAGTGCTCTGTGCTGCTTAGTTGTACTGCTTTGCAACTAGGGAAGCTTTGCAAATAGGGAAGCTGCACTGGTTCTTTGTAGTTGTTGCAGCTGTAACTGGAACTCAAGACTCTTGACTCAGCTTTACCACCAAGAGTTGATGGCCTTAACTGGTCTTAGGTTTTTACTTTTACTGTATGTGTTCTCAAAAAATGTATGGTTGGAGACTAAATTAGAGAATTTGAGTGTTAAGAAATAGTTGAATATTTTGTAATCCATGATGGGGTTGAGAGTTTCTTAGTTTCCTTTAGGAGTTGATTCTGGGGACTAGAACCTAAAAGGCATCTGCGTAAAATCCCCTAATTCTCATATACGGGGATGTGGGCATGACTGAAATGTGATTTGACAGCTAAGGTATATATAATCCTTTGGAAAGTAGTGACTGGTCTTCTAAGCGGGCTTGGAAGAACAATAGGATTGGGGTGAGGCATAAGTCACCCTAATTTATTTAAGAATAAGAATCAGTAACTCCACCGGTATTAAGCCCTGCAGCAAGAAATGAAACTCCAAAAGTTGACATCCCACCACCTGGACCCCTCTATTACAGTGATTTTTCTGCAGTTCGAGATTGTGTGCAGGAGACAACAGTAAGAAATCTCTGAGATCCATAGAGGAAGTAGGGGAGAGTGGACCATTGTGGAAAAAAACACAGCTGGTGTGATGTATTTCACTGCAACATAGGCAGGACACATTTAGAAGAGCCCACAAGGCATGGTGCTGGGTGCTGGAGACACATAGGCGAATTTGGAGGTGATGAGCACTTGGGGAGCTACCTGCTAGGATGTGTTCCCAAGGCCCTAAGTGGGAAGTGAGAGAAACCCCACCAGGCATCTTACATTCTGTGCTCCACAGGCACCTCTGGCATAAAGATCACCATTCCATTAATAGCTTCATTATAAATTCATTGCAAACTCAGCAAATCATCAATACTTCTGTTCCTTGATATTTTCATTCATAACTTGTTCATTTTATAATTCCCATAATAGAATGAGAGATACATATTGATGATTTGACACAAATATGATTTGACACAAATATGCATTTTGTTTTGTTTTTTTGTTAAAGAAAAATAGACATACGTTGAGAGGCTGAGGCGGGTGGACCACCTGAGGTAAGGAGTACAACACTAGCCTAGCCAATGTGGTGAAACCCCGTCTCTCCTAAAAATACAAAAATGAGCTGGGTGCAGTGGCAGGCGCCTGTAATCCCAGCTACTCAGGAGGCTGAGGCAGGAGAATCACTTGAGCCTGGGAGGCAGAGGTTGCAGTGAGCTGAGAACCCGCTATTGCACTCCAGCCTAGGCAGTAAGAGTGAGACTCCATCTCAAAAAAAAAACAAAAACAAAAAAAAAAACAAGAAAAACAGAAAAAGAAAGATAGACATTAATAGCAAAAATAAGACCTTGTGAAAGCAACTGTATTTAGAGTTTGACTTTGGATGCATATGGTATGGGTGGCTGAGTGAAACCAGCTGAAACTGTTTATAGTAACTGCAAACCAGAGGAAACTTAAAGCCTAGAGCCTTCTGGGAATTCTCCTTGAACAGGTATATAGGAATTTTTGTTTAAAATTGGTTCCCAAACTTAAAACTAAACATCACATCTGAATGTCTAACGCAATTGCTGTTACATTATCTAATTGAAACAGCAATTGTTATGCAGAGATCGCTGGAATTGATTCTGTTCTTAGATTTAAAACCGGGCATAATTTACAAATCTGTTTTTAAAAGGTGATGATCTGGCCAGGTGCAGTGGCTTACGCCTGCAATCCCAGCACTTTGGAAAGCAGAGGCTGAAGGATCGCTTGAGCCCAGGAATTCAAGGCTCCTGGAGTGAGCTGTGATCACACCACTGCACTCCAGGCTGGGCGACAGAGTGAGACCCCTTCTCTAAAGTATAATAATAATGATAAACAAGCAAACATAAAATAAGGCAATCCATGTATGTGGTCCTGTTGTTAAAAATCACTAGGTTTTTTTTATTTATAATTTAAAAGTACTGAAATTGGCCAATTATTTAAGGTTTCAGTCATTTCATTCTCAGCATAAATCTAACCTGAGAAAAATCAGCAAACATTGAGCAAAGATTTAGTCTTGGGGTCCACCTAGAATATAACTTTTTATCCCTTTATGAAGAAAATATGGGAGAGGCCAGGCATGGTGGCTTACACCTGTAATCCCAACACTTTAGGAGGCCGAGGAGGAGGATTGCTTGCGGCAAGGTGTTCAAGATCAGAGTTCAAGATCAGCCTGGACAACGTAAAGAGACCCTGTCTCTGCAAATTTTTTTTAATTTTTTTTTTTTTTAAAGCCAGGAGTGGTGGTGCGCACCTGTAGTCCTCACTACTTGGGTGGCTAAGATTAGAGACTTTCTTGAGCCCAGGAGTCAGAGGGTATAGTGAGCTATGATTGTGCCACTGCACTCCAGCCTGGGTGACAGAGCAAGATCCTGATGATGATGATGATGTGGGAGGGTCACAGACCTTTGACAGAAATGGGAAGAGAATGTGGCAATGGGTAGAGGCAGTCCCATTAAAGCAAAAAGTATGTGGCAGAATTTTCCTTATTTAGCTACTTCATGAAGAAAAAAGTGTAAGTTGTCTTACATAGAAAAATCTTCAGATTCTCCAGGTAATTCAAGTATTATCATCTTTATAATTACATATGTTTTTCTGTTCAGTTAGAGTGAAATACAGTCACACAGCCCATAACAATGTTTCAGTCAATGACCACCACATATATGACAGTGGTGCCGTAAGATTATATTACCATGTTTTTATTGTACCTTTTCTTGTGTTTAGATACGCAAGTATTTACCATTGTTTTACACTTGCCTGCAGTGTTCAGTACAGGAACATGCTGTACAGTGTCGTAGCCTGAGAGCAATAGGCTATACTATATAGCCTAGGTGTGTGGTGGGTTATACCATCTAGGTTTGTGTAAATGCACTCTGTGATATTTGGACAACAGAGTCACCTAATGATGCATTTCTCAGAATGTATCTCCATCATTAAACAACACCTGACTGTATACTTGTGATAGAAATCATGGAACTAAAAATAATAATAGTATTTATAGTTTTTAGCATACCTTCAAATGTATTGAATCATTTTATTTTATTTGCATCTGATTCTCTGGGATTGGGGTGACAGACCTTAGTATGACCATTTTATAAGTGGGGAAATTGAAGTCTAAAGAACTTATATCTTAACTAATGTCATACTTGTAAATGGTATGAAAACGTCAGCACATAACGTTCTGACTCAGGATACCATTATACTCTCACGCACTTATTTATCAAATATTCACCAAGATTTTTTGAGCACCTCCTATGTAGTGGGCATTGCATTGGACTGTGGGGGTAGAAAGACAAGGCATAATTTTTGTCCTCAGGGAGTTTATAATCTCGTGGAGAGCAGTTAGACAAGAGAATCGGTAACGGTTATGTGTGTGAATTCTTATAATGCCCACTGTAAGCAGTTTTAAGTGTTAGTAATTTGGAATAAAGCTTATTTTCACTTTTAAAAATTATTGAAGATCTTAAGATTAGTTAAGGTGAAAATAATTATTGCTTCGTGCAAAGAGTATGACCTGTTTTACGTGTGTGCTACTCTAAGACTGGATAAGTTGTTACTGTATCCTTTGTAAGGATCTGTTTGACTTCCCAGGATTATTTTACATGTGCCTTGATATTTCTGAAGATGCCTAATAAACAATCATGTGAAGGCATTCCTGTAACATTGCCTTGAGGGCAATTTTATAACTTACATATGTTAAAGTCATCATACTTAATCCATCCTCCAGAATGCCTGATTAATTTTAAATGGCTTTCCTATTTAGTTGAAGGAACTAGTAGATTAGAAATGCGATTGGGGGCCAGGCGCGGTGGCTCACGCCTGTAATCCCAGCACTTTGGGAGGCCGAGACGGGCGGATCACGAGGTCAGGAGATCGAGACCATCCTGGCTAACATGGTGAAACCCCGTCTCTACTAAAAATACAAAAAAAAAATTAGCCGGGCGTGGTGGCAGGCGCCTGTAGTCCCAGCTACTCTGGAGGCTGAGGCAGGAGAATGGCGTGAACCCGGGAGGCGGAGCTTGCAGTGAGCTGAGATCGCGCCACTGCGCTCCAGTCTGGGCGATAGAGCAAGACTCCATCTCAAAAAAAAAAAAAAAAAAAAAAAGTGATTGGGATTTATGTCTTCCCAATAACTTTTGTATGGCTTCATGAGAAGAAAGAGTCAGCAGTCGTGAGCAAAGGGTTTGCGAAAATTGAGACATAGTGATAGTCTAGTAAGATCAGTGCTAGGTGTATAATTTGAGAAAACAAATAGTGAATTTAGGCAGGAACTCAACTTTTAAGTCACTTAATTATACCTAAGGGTATAGCAAGGGGTTCTAAAATTGCTGTAACTATTATTTGCCTGGTATAACCACAGCAGGACAGATAGGGGAATGGAATTTTGACTTTAAACACACATTTCCTGACTTTAAACTGCACATAGGATTTAGAATTATATAGAGACTTAAATTCCAATCTTAACTATGGGCTTTTTAAAGAAAATATATATGTATACATTGGTTGCACTAGGCTCATTATTTCAGTTGCCTGAATAGTAACTTAATCCAATGCTTGAGCTAGTATTCTTTATATTTAAGAATAGTAAAAATGAGTATAACTAACAGAAAATGTTTGCATATCCAGACTATATGAATGGGATAAGAGCACTATAGCTTGTTTTTTTTTTTTTTTGGGGGGGGGGGGGGGGGGGGGATGGGGTTATTTTTTAATCCAGAAAGTGTAATTTGGAAACTTTACAAATTTTTTTTTTTTTTTTTTTTTTTTGATACGGAGTCTCGCTTTATCGCCCAGGCCTGAGCGCAGTGGCGTGATCTTGGCTCACTGCAAGCTCCGCCTCCTGCGTTCACGCCATTCTCCTGCTTCAGCCTCCCCAGTAGCTGGGACTACAGGCGCCCGCCACCACACCTGGCTAATTTTTTGTATTTTTTAGTAGAGAGGGGGTTTCACCATGTTAGCCAGGATGGTCTCAATCTTCTGACCTCGTGATCCTCCCGCCTTGGCCTCCCAAAGTGCTGGGATTACAGGCGTGAGCTACCGCGCACGGACAAAACGTTACAATTCTTACGGCACATAAGCTGTTCAATTAGATTCAGTTGAAAAGATAGCAGAAAAATTTAAAAGTTTTCATTATTGCCTTAACTTTTTCTGGGAAGCAGGGCAAATATAAATCCTAAATCCTAAATAAATAAGCAAGCACTGTAGGTGACATTTTCCCACCGGGGCCTCAGTCCAATTTTTCTAAATTTGTTTAGCTTTCTGCCTGCTTTTGAAGGCTTCTGTTGCTTGTTTTTGTTTTCTTTTTCTTTGCTCTTTCACATGGAAATCAAGTCTGTTTTTATTGATTGAAAACTTGATGTTTTATAAATAACTTGTTTGTACTGCTTGCATTTTTAGTGCTGTGTTCAAGCAGATGCCTTAGAAGAGGTTTAATGAGTAGAAAAGAAAATGAGAAAACATGAAAATGAAGTCTTCATGTATATTTTTTTATCTGAAAGAGATTCTCTTTAATAACATATTCATACCAAACAAAAATCATTCTTTCCTGAAACATCACTATAAAAATAGAACATAAAGATAACACATTTTTTTAAAGTAGTATAAATCAAGAAGGCATTTAGTATAATTAAAACACTCAGAAAGGATTTTTAAGAATATATTATTTAAAAGACAGATTAAATTACTTTTATATCCCTTGACCACCTCCAGAGTTAAATTTATGATGTGAAATTATGGGCAAATAAGAATTGTACCATAAATTTGAAAATGCCTTAAAATCTCTGATTTGGCAGTAAAAAAGGGAAGGGTCTCATTTATTGGTTGCTTAATGCTGAAGACCAGAGAAACATTTAGAGGGCTCCTAATTCTAAGGAGTTCTTTCGGGTTTTTTTTGAGACAAAGTCTCACTTTGTTACCCAGTTTGGAGTGCAGTGGTATGATCTTGGCTCACTGCAGCCTCTGCTTTCTGGGTTCAAGAGATTCTCCTGCCTTAGCCTCCCAGTAGCTGGGACTAGAGGCACCCACCACCACGCTTGGCTAATTTTTGTATTTTTTAGTAGAGACAGGGTTTTGCCATGTTGACTGGTCTCAAACTCCTGACCTCAAGTCAATCCGCCCACTTTGGTCTCCCAAAGTGGGATTTCTTTTCCCACATTGCTCTACTTAGAGTCAGGAGAGTGCTTTTGTGTGCTGTCACTTTCCCATGTTTCTCGTACAGAGAAATGTTACATGTATGGATTGCTCCTCAATCCTATGAAAACTGTAATAACCACTGTCAACTTAGACAATTGCAACTTAAGAGTTCACAGCTTTATCAAGGGTGGCAATAGCACTTTGGGGGGACTTTTGAATTTCTTACTCTAGGAACTTGGGAGAAAATAAGTGTTTTCCTCAGATACATTATTTGGTTGATCATGAGAGTCAGTATGGCAAGTCTTTAGGAAACAAATATAAACATCCCAAAATAAATGGAACACCCACAGAGAAGTGGGGAGTTGGAATTATGACTGCCCAAAGCACAAGCCCTGCCACTAAATATCACCTCTCTTTTACCACCTCACCCCAAGCCGCTCCTGAGTACTGCATATAATAAAATAGTGTTTTCAAAACTATGAAGGGAGGGAGAGACCATTTAATCAAAGATGGGCTGTTACATGGACTGGACTGACAAGAAGAAAAGCACAGGGAACCCAGGGGCATTTTTACTCCTGCTAAATGCTCCTAGAAATGAATAAGGGTTTGATTGCTAGACACAGACCTTCTAAAATCCCTGGGCTACACTTGAGCGCCTCCAAATAAATTGTAATTTGTTAATTCATTAAAATTCTAAAGTGCCCACCAGAGATCAGGTGCTGGATTGGGCACAGAAACTGCAATAATTGAAAAATCACATTCCTGAATGGGGCTGGGTGAGGTAAGGAGGCTCTTACTAGTTGGGGTGATGTCCCAGAAACAATGAACAGTGGCACAGGGTGACAGGGATCATGGTACAGGGTTATACGTGTGATATTGCTCAGTTACTAGAAGAATGGGCATTGGAGAGTTATACTGACATGGGTTCAAATCCCTATTCAGCCATTTAATTTACTAGGCATGTGATTAAGTTTCTGGAACTTTCTGAAGTTAGTATCCTGGATGTAATGGTCAAACCTGCCTTGTAAGGTTGATCTGAAGACTGAAGGAGGCAGTAGATGAAAGGCGCTTGGCACAAGCAGGCACTCAATAAATGGTAGTGTTGCTTTATTTATTTATTTTTTAACCTCTCTTCCAGGTCTGTAATAAGGAATAGAAGTGTGGTGTTTGTGTAGAACTTGTCTACAAGCCAACTTGTTTCAAGCTGGATGGTAATCCCTTTGGGGCATGGCGAGTTCCCATTGGAAATACCCATTCCTACTCACTATGCCCTTTCTTCATTTAAAATATGATCTTTCATAAGATCTGGACTTTGTCCACAGAAGCGCTTCCAAACCCTCCCTACTTCAACCAGCCACCGCTACCCCATCACCAACCAAGGGCATTCCTTAACCGTTAACTTTTCAAAGTAGAGAAAAGATTGTCGGTTAAAAACTGCAAATAATTTTCTCTGTTTACAGATGGAGATTTTATTTTTACCTTTGGAGTCCCAAATCATTAGAATAGGCCTCACTAATTATACAAATTAAGTAAAGACTGTATTCACTTATTCCTAATAGAGACACAACATAATATGGGGGTTACAAGTGTATTTTCTAACAGTGTAGTTTCTGGAGCCAGACAACCTGGTTCAAATACCAGCTCCACTATTGTGCTGGTGAGTCTCCAAAGATGACCTCCCCAATCACTACACCTCCTGCTATTCGTGCCTTTTTCTGGTATCTCCCAGCATTGACTCTGGGCTTGCTCTTGGAACAAATCGGATGGAGCAGAGGTGACATTACATGACTTCTGGGGCAAGAACATGAGAAGCTGCCATATAAGGACCACCATGCTGTGAGGATGCCTAACATAGCCATGTAGAGAGGCTTTGTGGAGAGACAGAGAGGCCCAGAAGGTCCCTAGTAGTTCCAGTCTTCTCAGCTGAGGTGCCAGACATGTGAATGAAGTCATTTTGAAGGCCTAGCCCAGTGAGCCTTCAGATGACTCAAGCCCAAGCTCCTAACTGATAGTAAATGCATGAGAGAATTCAAGCCAGAACCATCCAGCTGAGACCAGTGACCCACAGAACCGTAACAAATAAGAATACATTATTGTTTTAAGCCACTAAATTTGGGGGTTGTTTGTTGTGCGGCAGGAGATTACTGTAATAGTTACGAGCTGTATGACTTTGGGCTTGCTACTTAACCTCCCTGTGCCTCAGTTTCCTCATCTATAAAATGTGGATGATACTACTCCCTACCTCATAGGATAGCTTTGGGACTGAAATTAGTTATTATGTGTACGGCATTAAGAACAGTGCCTAGCACATGGTAAATACTCAAAAAAATGTTATTTCTTCATGAAATATTAAACTTATTGAACACTATGTGCCATGGCCTGTTTCATATCCTGGGCACACAGTGAGAAGGTCCCTGCACTAATGGTGCTTGCATTCTAGAAGCAGGAGAGAAACCATAAAATAGATAGGATGGTGATGTTAAGAGTGACCCTGATGAGGTGACATTTGAGTGGAAACCTAGATGATGCAAAGAGTCTACCCACTGATGGTTCTTGGAGAAACTGTGAGGTCACCACTCCTTCGGGTGCAGTGATTTATTGTGTGGAAGCAGACAGTATCTCTGAGGCTTCTTGCCCGTCATAAGTGAAGCACAAAATGTCTCCTGGATGTTTATAAATGGAAAGGCCTTGCTCATGGATTAAGGTTAGCTCCTGTGATGAGGGTGGTAGGTTTGGATTGCTTCTTTATGTTTGGTTTCTTTGGTTTTTGACTTTTGAGAGATGCTTTGGGGATGTGACACGGGGAGGAGGGAGCTGAAGGGTCTGTGTTTATGAGGAATGTTGCCTTGGGTTCTGGGTACCGGAACTTTGCACTGTGGTGCGGAGTTGGGAGGAAGCTGTTTTCGTCATCTCCATTCACAGCTCTCTGCAACCTTTGTTGGGGGGAATCTTAAGAACATCAAGAAAGAGCGCCCTTGGAACAGATAGAGATTTCCTCTTCATGGGTCTGTCCAGGGTACTTCCATCAGCAGGGACATTTCATTTACACATTCATCTGTTGATTGGCACTTGGGTGTGCTTCTCCCTTTTGGCTATTTTGAGTATTTTGAACCATGCAGTGCTTTCACTTCCTTTGCATATGTAGTCAGGAGTGGAACTGCTGGATCATGTGATAATTTAGGTTTTGAGGAATCGCCAAACTGTTTTCTAGAAGTGAAAGAGAAAAAACCTGGTGAACACTGTTACCAGGAAGCCAGACTGCTTTGTAGGCCAATGTGGATGTCCCCTAGAGTTGCTCCCAAACAACTGGCATTTTGAAGAGAATGCTGGCACAGTCATCAGCTGCTATGAACTTGAGCCATTGTGCTTTAGTGGTTACAACTTGTGCATTGTTTAAAGATACATATATTTGTGGTTGACAAAATTTTTTTAAACAAGGAGATCATCAGGAGCCAGGCAGCTACTCCAGGAGATGCCCAATATGCTTGTTTTCATTATGATAACTATAATTTTAATGAACTTATTTTATTATTTCCCCATAAATCTTAGATATATGAAAATTTGTTCCTATAAATCTTAGCTATGCATATACTATTTTATTATTCCTTATCAATCTGTATACATCTGCAAATAACAAAACTATATTTCTTAGAATAGAAATAACAGAATTATGAAGTCAGAAGGGAATTATCAGACAGTCTTCCTAACTACCTGTCTGTACCCTAGTACACACCGGATGTCCACTTCCTCTGTGTTCCCATAGCATTCGGGGACATCTTTATTATAGCACTGATCAGCCTGTATTATAATCATGTTTATTAATCTGCCTTCCCTACTAAACTATAAAGCTCTTGCAGACAAGGCCCTTGTTTTAGTTGTCTATTTTCCTGGTAGCTAACGTAGTGGTTGACACATACAGTAGTAGGTGAGTGAAAGAATGAATTGATTAATCAATCAATTCATAGCTCCATCCACCTGCTTCTGGGCAGAACAGCACAGAAATGATAAATCTCTGAAGAAAAGTATCAATTTGTTTCCAAAGATGTCTGGAGAAAAGAGATGTATTAGTCCATTTTCACACTGCTATAAAAAACTACCTGAGACTGGGTAATTTATAAAGAAAAGAGGTTTGATTGACTCACAGTTCTGCATGGCTACGAAGGCCTCAGGAAACTTAATCACCATGGAAAGTGAAGGGGAAGCAAGGCACGTCTTACATCATGGCAGAGAGTAAAGGGGGAGTGCCACATTTCAAACCATCAGCTCAGCGGGGCACAGTGGCTCATGCCTTTAATCCCAACACTTTGGGAGGCCAAGGCGGGCGGATCACGAGGTCAGAAGATCGAGACCATCCTGGCCAACATGGTGAAACCCCATCTCTACTAAAAATACAAAAAGTAGCTGGGTGTGGTGGTGCGCGCCTGTAGTCCCAGCTACTCGGGAGGCTGAGGCAGGAGAATTTCTTGAACCCGTGAGGCGGAGGTTTCAGTGAGCCGAGATTGCGCCACTACACTCCAGCCTGGCAACAGAGCAAGACTCTGTCTAAAATAAAATAAAATAAAACCATTAGCTCTCATGAGAACTCATTCACTGTCACGAGAATGGCATGGGGGAACCGCCCCCATGATCCAGTCACCTCCCACCAGGCTCCTCCTGCAACATGTGAGGATTACAATTTGAGATGAGATTTGGGTGGGGACCCAGAGCCAGACCATATCAGGAGACTTCTAAGTTTTGTACTCTTAGAATTCTACATCGAGAAAGATGTTCTCTTCCTGTGTCCTCCCCTGCTGTGTGTCTAGTTGCGTTCTACACCCCCAGGTGTGTCATTTTCTGTCACCATATGATTGTATTGAATGACTCTCTGTACCAACATTGGTGACATGAACAGAGCAGCAGGCCGTTTGGACTTATTGTTGGTTTCTGAATACTCACTTTCCAGTGTAGGTGAACATTCCAGATACATCATTAACTGAAGCTCCTATGTGCTTTCTCTATTTACATTCCACTAGTCAGTTGAAATATAAATATGTATTATGCTTCTTGTAGATGCAAGAGTATAATGCTACAATTTTAATGTTAACTTTGTTAATTATATGTGTAAAATCATTTTGTGTTAAACTTTCAAATCATCAAATAAGGAAATAGGTTAACAGTTAATATGAATTAAGAGAGTATATTATATAGGTAGGTAACTGTAAAAAAATTTTTTCTTTTTTTTTTTTTTTTGAGATGGAGTTTCACTCTAGTTGCCCAGGCTGGAGTGTGATGGTACGATCTTGGCTCACTGCAACCTCCGCCTCCCGGGTTCAGGTGATTCTCCTGCCTCAGCCTCCTGAATAAGCTGGGATTACAGGCGCCTGCCACCACACTGGGCTAATTTTTGTATTTTTAGTAGAGATGGGGTTTCACCATGTTGGCCAGGCTGGTCTTGAACTCCTGACCTCAGGGTGATCCCCCTGCCTCAGCCTCCCAAAGTGCTGGTATAACAGGTGTGAGCCATTATGCCTGGCCAACGTTTTCTTTTAGAGTCAACAAGTGCTTATGAAAATGTAAGTAATATAAGGTTGAGTGATATAGATGAGGTTTTATCATAATTCTAACATTTTAAAAATTGAATATTGAACTAACATTTATAACATTAAATAAAATCACCTTCAGTATGTATTAAGTTTTCAGTATTTCTTTCCATTTGGACCATAAGTCTTTTGGGGAAAAATAAAAGCACTTTTTGGGGGGGAATTCTTTATATCTTCTCAGGATGAATTAATAGTAAATCTTATCCTTTTGATGATACTTGGCTCTGGCTAAACTGTGATTTTCACACTTGCCCAAGATAGGTATTCAGTGATCCTGGAGTAAATATATGAGGGAAACGGGCATTGTGGCTTTGTGATGTACAGCCATGTAACAGGACAGAAGATTCTTTTCCCTTAGTGGTTATTTGGTGAGCTATATGAAGACAGAAGGTTGAATACCTGCTATGGATGCAACAAGGAAGGATGTTGGAATGGGGATCAATGAGATTATTTTATTCGATTCATACAACAAACATTTACTTAGCTTGGACTGTTCTAGGCACATGGGATATATCAGTGAGCCAAACAGACTCTTGTCCTTGAGAAGCTTTACATGCCTAGGATGTTCTAGGAGCAGCAAAGAGGCCTATGGGGTGAACAAGCAGAAGGTTGTAGAAGCTGAGGTCGTTGAGAAGGAAGTGGGGTAGATCCTAAAGAGCCCAGTGGGCCATTGTGAGTGAAATGGAAAGCTTATCAATAAGGGCTCCCGTAGAAAATAGCACAGTCAAAATACAGTGATTCAAGGGGGGTTGTTTACATAGGGACTATCCAGAAAGAGTAGGTAGGCTACAAAGGATAGTACAGTAACACAGAGAAAGTGGCAGACAGGCTGTCACCGCTTCTAGTCCCCAAAGGAGGTGTGGAGGGTGTTGGTACTAGAAGCCAGGAGTCAGCACAAAGTGACCTCACAGAGAAAGAGACAGGAAAGTAAATGCCCTGACCTGACTCTCCTCTCTGTTTTCAGTGTCTTGTTGGGGCTTCCCATGGCCAAAAGCAACTGAAAGACAGTTGCTGATGCATTCATTTAGGTCAACCACCCAAGAAGAGTAGGGTGAAGATGGGAGGAGAGTGGATCTGGAGGGGCAAATGGACAGTGTTTGGCACAGGGAGTCTGTATTGGGTTCTCCAGAAGTAGAACCAATAGGAGATGTAGATATATAAATGTATATGTATATAAAAATATGTATGTCTATGTTAATACAAGTACATATGTATATTGAACATACACACACATATATATACACACATATAAAGACCTTTATTTCAAGGAATTCGTTTATGTGATTGTGGGATTAGGGAATAGTCAGTCTGAAATTTGCAGTGCAAGTCAGCAGACTGAAAACTCCCAGTGAGAAGATAGTCTTGAGACAATTTCTTCTTCCTCAGGGAAACCTCAGTTTTGTTCTTAAGGCCTTCCAACTGATTGGATGAGGGCCACCCACATGATTGAGGATAATCTCTTAAGGTGAACTGATTGTAGATGTTAACTGCATCTACAAAACACCTTCATGGCAATACCTAGATTATTGTTGATTGAATAACCACTTACTATAGTCTAGCCAAGTTGACCCAGAAAACTAAACCATCTCAGAGCCACAGCCACTCAAACCCACTGCAGGGTTTTAAGCAGAGGAGTGCCATAATGTGGCTTGTGATTTCAAAGGATCACCCTGAACACTGTGCTGAGAACAGATCATGGGGTGCAAGAATGGAAGAAGGGAGAGCAGGTGGGAGCCTTTTGCTGTAATTCATATGAGAGAGAATGAGGGCTTGGGCCAGCATGGGAACCATGGAGGTGGTGAGGGGATGGTCAGTTTTCTGGATATATTTTAAAATAGAGCCAATAAAAATTATTAATGGATAAGATAAGGCGTGTAAGAGAAAAAAGAGGAGTCAAGAATGACCTCAGAGCAAACTGGAAGGATGAAGATGCAATCAGCTGTACAGGGAAGACAGAGGTGGAGCAGCTTTGGCAGGGGAGGCCGAGGGTCTGTCTTCGACATGTTAAGCTCAGCTGTACATTAGACCCCAAGTGATGACGTCACAGCAGATAGCTGTTCCAAATATGATTTTATTATCCGGGAGAACAGGGAGCAGGTAACAGTTTCCTTCCTGTTCTTGGAACAGTACTTTAGGATGTAACAAAAATTGGAAACATGATAAATGGCAGCTGGTGAGTCCCTGTCTTTAAAGCATGCAGTTCAAGGAACTGGGTGGCTGTATCCAACTATGTGTAGGTGTGCTGGCTGCTGAAGATAAAGCTGCTCTTGACTTAGGTTTTGAGAAGAAGAACAGTATATAGTAAAAAACAGAAAACAAAAGCCTTATTCACTGATAATGGCAATAAAGACACTTCTGTTTCAGATGGCTTGCTCTAGTGTATCACAGGAATAAATCCTATTTCTTGCCTAACCTGAGTCTGTTATTCTGAACCAAAATGTCACCATTTTACATTGAAAGTAAGACATCAGGATTTTTTGAGGTTGAACTGTGGTCAAAGGGCTTGGTTGTTGAGAGTTTGGAGTCTTCCTAATGCTCGATGTTCTTCTTCACTCTTCAGAGAAATCAGTAATTTATTATTGCACAAAACCCTACCCAGATGCTGCAGCAAAACATGAAAAATACTTTCTAGAGCTAAATGCTATCAGAGATAGAATCAGGGACACGTTTACTGCTATTGTCCAAATTTAAACAGTCCACTTTTTAGATCTTGAGTGTGATCTATCCATCAACCTAACACATTTTCCATAATACTGGAGTTTGTAATGAGGAATCATTCCGTTACTTCTGGATCCTAATTTGATTTGACTATCCAGAACCATCTGATGAAGCTAGCAAGCACTTTGCCACCATTGACAGCCTGTTATTTTGAGTTAGGATCTTCTAACTTATAGAGACAGAACAAAAAAGTGACTGCTTTTGCGATAATTACCTAACAGATTGACATATGTTAAAATTATCCCTCTCATTCATGTGAAAGTAGTATTAATTTTAAGATAGGATGGTTAATTTTTATTTTTAAAAAACAGGCCTACTATTGATGGTGTTGACAAAAGGAGTAAATCTCTGTAAAATATTTGAAGAGATTTATTCTGAACCAAATAGGACCATGACCCATGCCACAGCCCCAGGAGGCCCTGAGAACATGTGCCCCAGGTGCTTGGGCCACAGCTTGGTTTTATGCATTTAGGGAGACAGAAGGCATCAATCATTACATGTAAGGTGTACATTGGTTTGGTCTGGAAAGGCGGGACAACTTGAAGTGGGGGGGCTTCTAGGTCATCTGGATTCAAATATTTTTCTGATTGGCAGTTGGTTGAAAGAGTTAAATTATTATCTAAAGACCTGGAATCAATAGAAGTAAGTGTCTGATTAAGATAAAGGGTTGTGGAGACCAAGGTTTTTATCATGCAGATGAAGCCTCCAGATAAGAGGCTTCAGAGAGAATAGACTGTAAGTGTTTCTTACCAGATTTCAAAAGGTGCCAGACTCTTAGTTAATTCTCTCCTGGATCAGGGAGAAGATCTGGAAAGGGAAGGAAATTCTCTACAGAATGTAGATTTTCCCCCAACAGACAGCTTTGCAAGGCCATTTCAAAATATGTGAAAGATATATATTTTAGGGTAAAATACTTGGAATTCTTTCAGGGCCTGCTATCTGTCATGTTGATATCTTATTGCTACAAAGAGTCTGTTTTGTCAGTCTAAGGTCTCTGTTTTAATATTAATGCTTGTCACCTGTGCCTGGATTCCAAAGGGAGGAGGGTATGATGAGTCATGTCCGACCCCCCTGTTATATATAAAGTTTCGGTGCTGCAAAAGAAATAGCACTTGAATATAAAATTTTCTTTTAATTCTCAGCAAGGCAAGTTACTTCTGTAGAAGGGTGTGCCCTTACAGATGGAGCAATGGTGAGCACATACTTGGACAAGGGAGGGGAAGGGTTCTTATCCCTGACGCATGTGGCCCCTGCTGCTGTGTCGTTCCCCTATTGCCTAGGGTTAGACTGCACAGGCTAAACTAATTCTGATAGGCTGATTTAAAGAGAGTGATGATGTGAGTGCTTTGGCAGGGAAAAAATGGTTGTGCAAGGTGGAGAATGAGTCAGGGTGGAGCACGTAGCAGGTAAGCTGAATAAGTTAGAGTGGAGCAGGTGATCAGAATGAGTCAGGGTGGAGCAGGTGATTGAAAAAGGTTGCTTTACCCGGAAGGTGAGTTTAAAAGTAGAAGGCAAGGAAGTGAACATACTAACATACTGATTCTTTGAAGAGAAATTTAGAACTTATATCTAACACCCCTTCCCATCATGGCTGAACTAGTTTTTCAGATTAGCTTTGGAATGCCCTTGGCCAAGAGGAGGGATCCATTCAGTTGGTTGAGGGGCTTAGAATTTTATATTTGGTTTGCAATGAACTGTGTATATTACCAGTATCTATCAAGTGGTCCTTGGCGGCCAAAAGTTTGAGAAACACTATCCTAGACAGTGCTGTCCTTGAGAGCAGAAGCCACAGTTACCTTTGTCCTTTCCTTAGAGCCCTGCACCTGACCTGACACATAGTGGGTATTTAATAAATATTTGATTAATTTATTTTAAACATTGTATGGCCTTTATGGGAGAAACAAAAGAATTGTCATTGTTTCCTCCTGTTCCTTGCCTTCTCCTCAAGTAACTTATATTAATTTGGGAAGAGTTTATAACCATTTCATTTCTGAGTTTTACATTCTGCTTCAGTTTTCTCAGACATCTCAGGTACTTTTCTGAGCTGAAACCAAAATGAAGTCACCATCCTCCACAACCTGGAAGCTATCAAACTAACCACTGATATTCCTAATTTATTTATATATGTAGCTATGTGCTTTACTTCATGAGAAACTACCAGACCAGTTTCCAAAGGGGTTGACCATTTTGCGCTCCTATTGGCAATGGTTAGAAGTTCTGTTTGCCCCACATTCTGATATTTGGTATCATCAGTCTTTCTAGTTTTAGCTATTCTACTGGGCAAAATTCTAGTCATATCACATTGTGATTTTAGTTGGCATTTCCCTGATGGCTAATAAGGTTGAACTCTTTTTTCACGTGCATATTGGTCTTTGTTTGTGAAGTGTACGCTAAGTCTTATGTCCATGTTTTTTATTGGATTGTCTTTTATCAGGAAGTTGTAATTCTTTATTCCAAATACAAGTTTGTCAGGTGTATGTATTGCAATTTTTTTCCCCATCTGTAGTTTATCTACTCATTAACAGTTACTTTTGATGAGCAGAAATTAAAACACTTTTGAAATCCAATTTAGTAGTTTTTAACTCTTGCAGTTACTACTTTCTTGCTACCCAAGATTGCAAAGATATTCTTCTGATATGGCTCTGTTGTCTGGGGAAACACCCAGGGTCCTTTATCTCGCACCGAGAAAATTAGCGACATGGAGACATTTGTGAAGTGGATTAAGGAGCAGAAAGTTTAATGGGCAAGAAAGAAGAGAACAGCTCCCCCGACGACGACGGAGGGAGGACTAACCCCCGTGTGTGGCAGAAAACAGTCAGTTATACTGGGAGGCTTGAGGAGGCGGTGTCTGATTTGCATAGGGCCCAGGGGATTGGTTTGATCAGGTGCATCATTCACATAGCCCTCGAAAAAAGTGCCCCTCCCACCCTAACCTTTTATTATGCAAATATGGCTTCTACCTGGCAGGTTGCCATGATGCCTGTACGTGTGGCTTCTACCTGGCTCACCACCATGATTCCTGCACAAGGAAAAGGGAGTGGGAACTGCCCTGTTGGGTGGACCTGGTTCTTAGCCACCTGCATTTACATATGCAGGCCTGTGGCTTGCATATCAATGCTTGCAGGTCTGGTTTTTCAGGCCATTTTCTGTTAGAAAAGAAATGTTTTCTAGAACATAAAGTATAATAAAAAAATAAATAAATTGTGAAAAAAAAGAAAAGAAATGTTTTGGGGGCTGCTTTTTTTTAAAAGTAAAAGCCTTACCGAAGACTGTTTTACCCTTTCTAGCTGCCTAAAATAATTTCTTAATAACTCCTATAATATGTCTATATTTTTTCTAGAAGCTTATAATTTTAGCTTTTACATTTATGTCTGTGATTCATCTCAAATTAATTTATGTATGGTGTGAGATGGGGTTATGATTCATATTTTTCAACATTTTTTGTTGAAAAGACTGTTCTTTTACTCATTATATTAGTCAAGATTCTCCAGAGAAAGAGTCAAAAGATTTTATTTATTATTGATTGATTGATTATGGGAATTGGCTCGTGTAATTATAGAGGCTGAGAAGTCCGACCATCTGCTTTTTGCAAGCTGATGAACCAGGAAAACTGGTGGTGTAATTCAGTCCAAGTTCAGAGACCTGAGAACCAGGAGGGCCTCTGGTGTAAGTCCTGGAGTCCCAAGGCCTGAGAGCCAGGAGCTCTGATAATCCGAGGGCAGGAGAAAAGGGATGTCCCAGCTCAAGGAAGAAGTGAGAGAGAATTTGCCCTTCCTCTACCTTTTTGTTCTACTTGGGTCCTCAGCAGATTGGAGGACGTGCACCCACACTGTTGACAATGGATCTGCTTTACTCAGTCTGCTGATTCAAAAGGTAGTCTCTTCCAGGCAAACCCTCGTATACACTCCCAGAAATGATGTTTTATCAGCTACCTGGACATTCCTTAGCCCAGTAAGTTGACACCTACAAATCAACCATCACACTTACTGAAGAACATTGACACCTTTGGCAGAAATTGATTGACCATTATATGTGTGGGTCTATTTCTGGACTCTTTTCTATTCCATTGATCTGTTTGCCTGTCCTGACTATTTTTCTCTTGCTAACAGGGAGTCTTTTTAGACATCGTTATTATGTTGATAATTAACAACATATTAAGTGAACTACTCTTTTAAAAAGAGAAAAATAAGCCTTAGATTGAAAGACTATATCCACATTTCCTTTCTTCCTATCCAGTCACACAAATTATTCCAAGTTCTCCATATATTGATTTTGTTGACATATTTATATAAAGGGCATGTTGACTACGTAATACCTGTATTTGTAGTTATTTCTAAAACTTCACCATGTGTTTTAATTTTTGCTCTTTCATATTATCCTCTAAAAAGCAGCGAGAGGCCCTCCATCCTTCACAGGATGTTGTTTATTTTTATATTCTGTAGAAATTATGGCTGATCCAGAAATTAAAGTGAGAAACCAGTGTTCCTAGCCAATGCATTCTTTAAGAGATGTTGTTGTCAACTCACTTATTTTGTATAGGGCAACTTCATTAAACAAGCTTGTAAGGGGTTCCTTGCCTCTCACTCTTGGCATAAAATGGATGTATGAAACCAGATTTTGCAGTGTGACTCAGATGTTCATCTTTATCACAAGTTAAATGTTGATGCTTTTCTATTTGTATTTTAAAAGTGCTTTAGGGTTGACAATTTTAAAAAAACAGGCAAAAGAGTTGAATAGAAATTTCACCAGAGAAGATATATAAATGGCCAATAAGCACATGAAGAGATGCTCAACATCATTAGTCATTAGAGAAATGCAATTAAAACCACAATAAACTATTACTTCATACCCATTAGGATGACTTTAACAAAAAAAACCACAGAGAATAAACAAGTGTTGGTGAGGATGTTAAGAAGTTGGAACTCTCATACACTGCTGGTAGGAATGTAAAATGGTACAGCCATTTTGGAAAACAGTTTCTTTTAAAGTTAAACATTTACCGTATGATCCAGCAGTTGTACTTTTAGGTGCAGGAGAAATGAAAATATATCCACATAAAGACTTGTACAAAGATGTTTATGGAAGCATTATTAATAATAGCCAAAAGGAGATACATTTCAAATACCCATCAACAAGGTAAATGGATAAATATATGGCATATTCATACAATGGAATATTATTCAGCCATAAAACGTATACAGTACTAATTCATGCTAAAACATGGACCTCAGAGACACTATGCTAAGTGAAAGAAGCCAGATGCAATAGACCACATACTGTTTGATTCCATTCATATGAATGTCCAGAAAAGGCAAGTCTGTAGAGACAGGAAGTAGATTAGTGCTTGCTTGAGGCTGTGGGTGGGAATGAGCAGTGACTGCAGATGGGCATGAGAAATCTTTCTGGAGTGATGGAAATGTTCTGAAATTGAATTGTAGTGGTGGTTGCACAACTCCATACATTTTCTAAGAATCATTGAAATGTACACTTTAAAATGAGTGGGTTAGTATGGTTTGTAAATCATACCTCTATAAAGTTGTGTGTGTGTGTGTGTGTTTTAAGGAAAAAAGTGTTTTATGATTGGAAAACTCGGACCTGAATTGGGTCTGAAATATCAAGGAAAAACACCAGGACCCTGCCTGAAACTTGTGGCCAAGTGGGGAATGATAAAAGCAGAACTGCTCTATATGGCATTCTAGGACTCTCAGGTTTAAGAATCAGCTTCTCCTTGAATTGAAAAACCACAGCATAAGTGCTTCTCATCAACATCAGCCATCTCTTCAGACAGTTGAGGGCTTTGAGGAAAAGGTGCTTGGTGAAACTTGGGTATTCGCATTTTATGAATAACCCTAAGCTTTGCAATTGTACCAGGTCACCATGCAGCAAGTACCAGGCATGTTTGAACGTAATTACCCCCAGCCTGCCATAACTTTCAAGCCATCTGTGCCAGTTTCACTCAGTCTGGACTAGTAAGTTCTTTCTGAAATGCTCCCCAGTCTTATTTTCCTGTCTACTAGTGTCTTCTTTTTGTGATTTTTTTTCTTAAATGTGTTGTTGTCACAGAACATTTAATTTAAATGCCACACCATCTGAGCAAAATGATTCACTGTCTTTTCTTCTGCTGACTAAACCCTCCTCCGGGAATCATGAGGTTTTTCTTAAATAGCATGCTAGTTTATCCACTTTTGTTTTTAATTTCATTTACATTTTTTAAAAAGCTTTGTGTTTGGAGGAGTCTGAGTGGAAAATTATTTATTTAGCTAGCTTGAAAAGAATTTATAAGCAAAGTTAGCTAGGTTGTCGGGAGGCTTGGGCAGACGGGTGTGGAAATAATGAAGGTGCCTCCTCTGTTGATGCTCCTAACCACCATCCCAAGGATGTGCCCTCGGGTTGTTGCTTCTGGCACCTCCTAGCCCTTCCCACACCCTCTTCCTCTCTTCCTCGCTATTTGAGGCTACACATTTGTGAGCCATCTGGCTAGAGTAAGACAGTCGTCTGTGGCCTCAGACGTTGTTTTCTCTTGTAAAAGTTTTTCCATGTCCCATCTATCTGATCAAATGTCCTCTTTCCTGAGAGAACTGGACCTTTTGAAATGTTTTTCCCCATCATTCTAACTGCCTTATGATATTGCAACATTCAGCTCAAATATCTTAACCTGACATGTTCAAAAGCAAACTTTATGACCCCCTCTGTCCCTCTGCCCTACTTCTCTCTAAAGCAAAACAACATAAAACCTTTCTCTCCTTACTGCCTTTGTATTGTGGATGGTACCTGCAGGGCTTGAAACCCTGAAGCTATCTTCAATGTTTTTTTTTTTTTAACCTGCCGTCAGACATTGGCCTCTGCCACATTAAGTGAACCAAGCTTTCCCATGCAAATGCCCACTGTGAAATTAAAACAACAATGGTATCTTCTTTTTTTTTTTGCCTGCTGGATTGATAAGTATTGATAGGCATCCAGTGTAGGAGAGGGTGTGAAAAGTGGGAATTAATACAACTCTTCTTGGGGGATATTCTGTAATCATCTAAAATGCCCAACTCCTTGATTTAGCAAGTCCATTTCTAGGAATTTATCCTATAAAAATATTCCCTTAAGCACAAGAATATTTTTATAATTATGTTTATAATAGCATTATTTATATTAATGAAAATTTGGACACATGCTGAATTTAGAAAAACTTGAGATTTCTTGTATAAATTATGGTACAAGTGTACATTAGAATAGTATAAAGCCATTACAGATGGTAGTATAGCTGTCTTTCAGTCTTTTGGAGTTATCTGGATATTTGATAGGTGCTTAACAGATCTGGCTTCCATTTTAAAAATATACTCATGTATTTTATAATGTTATAACATGACATTTTCTTCTAGATAACCTACAAATACGGCATCTATCATTCTTACTACATCCTAATAAAAATCACCTCAGTGACTTCTGGTCAAACATGATGAATTAAGCATTTATTTACATATTTAAGCGTTTATTTAAGTATTTCTCTTCCCACCAAAATTGCAGGAAGGGAATTGAAAAGTTTAAACTCATAGGACAAATGGAATTGGAACAGAATTAATAGTACATGAGAGATGCCAACAAGGTTTTGGAAGATAAGAAAGCAGATGGTCAGTGGTGACTGAATTAACAGAAGAGAGAGAACAAACACTCCCCTGCCAGAGGGGAAGGGAGGTGTCAGTAGGAAACAAGCTGATTTGTGCCACAGAATTCTAGAAAGGCTCTGGAGCTGGAGGCACCTGGTTTCTTGGAAGGCAGGCGGGCAGATGAGGTTAGAAATTTTAGTTCTGTTTGAAGGCCTCTGTAAGAGCGGTCAACCCTACAGGTTCCCTCCTCTACCTTAAGCAGCAAGAGTGCTGTCTGTCTTCCACCTGCCCACCTTCTCCCTCCAGCCTGGCAGGGAGTATGCTCTGGGAACCACAGGGGTTCTGGGCTTCAGAACTGCAAGGCTAGCAGAAGAGGTCAGGCCCAGGTGTGGCACTGAAAACAGGGTAATTACAGTCTGCGTGCGTACTAGAATGGTGAGACCCCAGGCCCCACCTCTGCCTCTGTTCACACGAAAGCTGCAGCAAGGTCTTTACCCCTCAGGCGAGGCATTGAACAATCTTAGAGAAAATGAACAGCCCTTGAGAAAGGACCTCTGTCCAAATACTGACATTGGGAGGCCCAAGGAAAAAGCCAGCTTGTCCCCATCACACTGGTGATAAGCCCTGCCACAGAGCTTCCAGTCAGCCTCACCTCAGTTCTGAATATGAAGAGGCAGTTGAGGATTACTAGACATTGAGGAAAGCCTCTTACATGAAAAGGCAGAACCCAAACCGGGGGAAACAAAAACTCCAAGGAAACAGAGACAAGGCAGAGCAGAAAAAAATGTCAAAATAATGATCATTATCATCCTCAGGGAGATGCGAAAAGACACTGTGCACATAAAATCAAAGCAGGATACTAAAAACAAAGGAAACAACAAGGAAAACACTGTTGGAAATTAAAAGCTTGATAATAGAAATGAAAAAAATTATTGTTAGGGCTGGGAGATAAACTTGAAGATACTCAGCAGGTAGAACAAAATAAGAGGTAGAATATTGAAGAGAAAAGATAAGAATATTAGAATCCTATCACGGAAGTCCAAGTCTGATTAGTGAGAGTTCTAGAAAGAAAGAACAGGGAATTTGGAGAGGAGGGAATTATCAAAGAAATAACACTCAGCACAAATGAGTGAAGGAAGATAAACACCAAGGTACATCTTTGTTAAATTTACTCACAAAAATCCTACAAGTCTCTGCAGGGGAGGACAATCACATAGAAGGGGGAAGAACAGCTTCAGCCTGTTGCTGGAAGCTAGAAGGCAGTGGAGCAAAGCCTTTGGAGGTCTGAGAAAACCATTTTAAAGCTGCAATCCTGTGCCTTGCCAAACTGGCAGACAAGTGCTGAGTACAGAATAAAGACATTTTCAGAGGTATACTATCTTAAACTTTTAATCTCTGTACACCCTTTGTAAGAAAACTAAAGGAGGATGATCTCCAGAAAAATGAAGGAATAAAACAAGCAAGGAGAATGACATAGAATCCCTGGGAACGGGGGTTCCTGAATTGGTGAAGAAGCGAAGTCTCAGCCCACAGCTGTGCTGCAGGCCTTGAGAGTGGCCAGTCCAGACTGGATAGAGGGTGGGCAGGAGGAAGGAGAGCTCCAGAATGGGTGTTTCCAAGGAGAGAATGGAATTGATAGAATACTGGTGCCTGGCCAGTATTGAGACGGGTTTTAGTGTTAGGCACATAGAAAACTAAGCTAACCCAAAGAACAAGGCAGGGCCGGGCGTGGTGGCTCACGCCTATAATCCCAGCACTTTGGGAGGCCGAGACAGGCAGATCAGTTGAGGTCAGGAGTTTGAGACCAGCCTGACCAACATGGTGAAACCTCGTCTCTACTAAAAAGACAGAATTAGCTGGGCGTGGTGGTGGGCACCTGTAATCCCAGCTACTTGGGGGGCTGAGGCAGGAGACTAGATTGAGCCTGGGAGGCAGAGGTTGCAGTGAGCTGAGATTGCGCCATTGCACTCCAGCCTGGGCAACAAGGGCGAAACTCCATCTCAAACAAAACAAAACAAAAAACAACAACAACAACAAAAAGGCAATTATTAGCTTTAGGAAAAATGAAAAAAAAATTAGCCCAGCAGTGAAAAATTTAATGTTCATGTGGGCGTAGTCATGAAAATCTTGAATATGGATTTAATCAGAATTTTTGACAGAGGAATAGGGGGAATAACAGAAAGTAAAGAGGTAAAGTTGAAAAGGGCTAAGTCAGGAAGTAGCAGCATAAGCATATAACATATGAAGCAACAAGGAAATAAATTTCAGGCAAAATGTCTGAAAGAATTACACTGGTTGCTTCTGAGGAGTGGCTGTCAGGGGCAGGAAGAGGGCAAGGACTTATTTCCCATTGCGGTTATAAACGATGGACATACTTTTATGTTGTAAACTGTGGACATACTTTTAATGTAAGAATTGGATTTGAAAACAATTTTAGTTCTCTCTTGTAGCAATTTAATGCTACCATGTAAAGCCTGTCTTTTACTCATTTAAGAGAACATTCGATACTCACATATACATCTGTTCTGTTTTAAATGTGCTTGCTTCTTTACTCTGATTTCTTTTATTCCAGAAGGGAAGAGCTTTTTGTTTCATTCCTAATAAAATATTAGCATAGCTGGGCGCAGTGGCTCATGCCTGTAATCCCAGCACTTTGGGAGGCTAAGACGGGTGGATCAGAGCACCCTGGCCAACATGGTGAAACCCTGTTTCCAATAAAAACACAAAAAATTAGCCGGGCCTGGTGGCGCGTGCATGTAGTCCCAGCTACTTAGGAGGCTGAGGCAGGGGAATCGCTTGAACCCGGGAGGCAGAGGTTGCAGTGAGCCAATATCATGCCACTGCACTCCACTCCAGCCTGAACGACACAGAAAGACTGCGTCTCAAAAAAAAAAAAAGAAAGAAAAGAAAAAATTAGTATAATTTTGTGCTCCTGACCCATAAAAGATTTATCAGATGAGATTCCAGTTTATGGAGATATTTTCTTGAAAATATTTCAGATTTGTTTCTTAGATTATTGCGTAGAAGTCAGTTCTGTCCTATAAACATTTTTGAAAAAATATATATATTCATGTGTCATTGAGGAGAAAACATGGGCCAGGTATGGTGGCTCATGCCTGTAATCCCAGCACTTTGTGAGGCTGAGGCGGGGGGGTGGGGGGGATCACCTGAGGTCAGGAGTTCGAGACTAGCCTGACCAATATGGTGAAACCCCATTTCCAATAAAAATAAAAAAATTACCTGGTCGTGATAGTGGGTGCCTGTAGGTAGTCCCAGCTACTTGGGAGGCTGAGGCAGGAGAATCACTTGAACCTGGGAGGAGGAGGTTGCAGTGAGCTGAGATCGTGCCACTGCACTCCAGCCTGGGCAACAGAGCCAGACTGTCTCAAAAAACAACAACAACAACAAAAAAAACCATGGGTGTTGTATGACAAAAAGGCTCCTAGCTATAAGGGCAAAAGTCTCCCCCAGCTTTTATGTCTATTACCTTTAAGAATATCTGCCAGACAATATGTACTAGTGGTTTAGCCTACGGATGCTTTTTCTTCAGGAATCTCCACCTGTCATGTCTGTCTTGTGGATTAATTTATGTTGACAACTTCTGGAGAATTGAAAGAATGCCCTAAAATGGCTTAACTACTTTGTTTCAGTTTTCAAAGGTATAAAGAAATTGACTGGGTGACGGAGCGAGACCCTGTCTCTCTCTCACACACATATATACACACACACACAATCCTTTATACATGGGTTGAGGGAATATAACAAAGCAGACTACTTAGAATGGGCATATGAACAAACTGTTGGTGCCATCTCTCACATGTCTTAGTGGAACCCCCAACTTCCCCCAGGGAGGCACTGCCAGGTTCTGGGTCACATGAACCCTTGGAGTTTATGTTTTATCCTAGTTTGATACACACACACACACATGCACACACATATATGTGTGCATGTTGCTGTGCTAGCAGCTGGTATTTGATGAATACTTGTTGGATTTGCAAAACAAATAAATAGCAAAGAAAATCCCAAAACTATTCACAGATCTGAGACCAAAATATATGAAGATAGGAAACTTCTCCATCTCCATCTTCACCTTCATTGTGCTTTTGGGATGCCTGGCTGCCAGGGGCATGTGGGTTCAATTACTCAGACACAGATGACTAGAACATTCCTGTCTGTGCAAGGTTCACAGTCCACTGCAGGACCAGATGCACACCGCGGACACCTGCGAGACCTGTGGATGCTGAGGAGGTACTGAAGGGGGAGAGGGAACAGTGGACTCTGTCTCTGGGAGGTGAAAGAGGGAAGATAACACCCCCCCAGGTCTAGGAATTGGGTGGGAGAGGATGAGTTCCTAGAGAAAGGTGTATTTGGCCCCAACTTTGAAATTGGAGCGGAAGTTAATAGTCTGAGAAGGGAAGAAAGAATATACCAGGCAGGGAATTTACATACGACCTCACAGAGGTGGGAAAGGAAAGGGGCCAGGTATGTTTGAGGATGGACAGAATGGTCCCAAGACAAAGGGCTGGGGGGTAGATGAGGCCAGAATGTCAGCCTGGGGTGGGCCTCCTACCCTGTGATTCTAAGGAGTTTGGACTTCATTCTGCAGGTAATACGAAGCCCTTCTGTTATTCTTTCATTCTTTTATTCATTCAACAGCTATTTATTCATTCAACCTGTGGTTGTTGGGAATTCAATGGGGCAGCTTCAAACATTAGAGGAGAGGCCTAGAGGTTCTAAGGCCAGGGTGGCCCTGTGTCCACATTTGTCCTGGACACTTCTGAAGTGTACTTGTCATCCAGGGCATCTCATATGATTTACCGTTTGTCACGGATTTTTCATTGTTTTAAAATAAGTATTACCTTCTTTCCCTTTTTTATAGTCATTTTAAGGACTTTAGAAATATTACTCCTAATAGTTGCTTTAAAATAATCTAGGATGGGTTTGGTAGAGCTTCACTTAGTACTTCCACCTTTTACCATGGTCTTGTCTAGAAGTGTTTCACACACATATGCAGTGCCCAGAGTTCTCCTTCAACACATGGCAAATGCGAAAGACAACCAGTGATAACCTGTCTCTCCTTTCCCAGCACAACTAACACCTTTCAAGGACAGCAGGCGGGGCGCACACTGATCACATGAAACAGCTTGGGCTTCAGCCACTAGATACTGCTACTCCTTCCAGTCTCAGGTTGTGGAGGGCTGAGCATTTGCTGCTGCTGCTCCTTGCAGCCACAGGAGGTGCCAGTGCTGTGACTGATGCCAGGCCTGGTAAGGTGCCCGAAGCACCAGGCTCACACCAGCTGGTTCAGTGGGAAGCATGGGAAAGTACAGCTTCACTGCACACGTACGATGGATTGGGAAATGGGGACTCTTACTTAGAGTATATAGAATATCCTGGATGCTCTCACCTAGAGTATTTTTGAAATTCATTGCTCGGTGTGTATCCACAGCTCTTTATCTTATCATTTGGTAATGCTTTTAAAAAGTGTTTTGCTGTAAACCCTTTCAGGAGCAAATGGCTTTTAAAAAAAAAAAAGCTCCTGTTTAGAGAAAAACTGAGTAGTGAATTTCCGGTTTTCTCAGGAACGTGGATGAGGAATGTATAACTTGCTAGAAGATTTGCCACCACTAATGTCCACAGTAGGATCTCAGGGTATCATTGGCCAAAGGAAAACTGCAAGACAAATGTATGTGAAAAGGAATACTCTTCGTTTTCAACGTTGTCTCTTTCCCAACCAAAACCTAAGGCGGCAGCTCTTGGCACGATTGCCTGTCTCCTCATCCTGCTGCATCTACCGTAGCCTTCCTGCTTCTCTGGGTTCTGCTTTGTTGTTCCCTCACGTTTTTCCCATTTGCCTTTCCACTTGGCAGACTTGAGTCTGGACACCCTCCCCCTGCCAAAGGGCAGGGCCTGGCCCAGCCAGGATCTTTCTGACTTCTTCATGCTTAGGCAGCATTTGCACAAGAAGCGTAACCTGAAGTCCTGTCTCTTGTTTGTTTTGTAATCAAGTCTTCATTCAGCTCAAGAAGTACTAGTGGCTGCTGATTGCCTGTCACCCCAGCTGACCAGCCACAGATAAAGGACTCAGGGGTGATAACTCAGAGATGGTAACAGGGGCTCGAGGGCCTAGTTATACTTTTGCAGCGGCCATGGAAATTACAGCATGTGCCTCGATGATTCTGAATTTTCTCACCTTTGTGGTGGCTCCAGATCATCCACGTCTACTCAAAAGTGAGGTGCTTTGACCTTAATTCAGCCCATGGTACTCCAAGCAGTCTAGTTAGGCAAAGCTGGTACCTCCCTTACTATTCACACAGCCTGTGTCGGCTTCCTTGGTGGCCACGTCACACTGTTGATTCCCAGAGAGCCTGTAGGCACCCCAAACAACAAGGGTGTCTATACAGTTACCTGCCACAGAGGTGCTGGGTAAGGACACCTGGTGAATGTCACTATCCATTTGTTAATCAGGGTAATTAACACAAAGTGCAAAACGGCTCTAACAAACAACCCCCCAGTCTCAGTGGCCTAATGCAACACAGTCCAGTGCAGTGGGAGAGCTGTTCTGGGCAGCTCTCCTTTAAGCACTGACTCCTCCTTGTGTGGCTCTGTTGTCTTCTAGCACCTCCACGTTTCTTCTACTGAATCCCCTCCTTAGAGCAAAAAGAGAACTCCAAAAGGATTGCACGGGGTGTATTAGGCTAGGGCTGGAGGGAATGGGTGCATCACTTCCATCCACATTCCATTGATCAGGACCCAGACTCATGGCCCCAGCTTAACTGCAAGGGAGGCTGGGAAATGTCGACTCCATGTGTGACCTGAGAAGAAACAAGGTTTGGGAGCATCTCCTCAGCCTCTGCCACAGTCAGGTCATGGAAAAACACAGCAAGGTGGAAGTCAGGTGACCTGAGTTCTGCCATTGACTTTCTGGGTGGTCTTAGGCAAGTCATCATAACCGCTCTCAGCCATTTCTTCCTCCCCGTAAGGATCTTAATGATGCTTGCCCTGTGCTTGTGAGTTTACATTGTTATATAAAGGTATGTGCTAGTAAGAGGAGTCATGGCCTGCACTATTTTTTTATAAGATTATAAGGATCCCAGTCATTTATTCAGTGAATATTTTCTGAGCACCTATAGTAGCCAAGCATTGGACAAACTGTAGACCCACAGACAAACTGTTCTCTGTAGCTTACATTCTGATAGTGAGACAGATGATAAATAATCTGTGAAGAAATAAGAGGGCTGTGTGATCTAAGTGACTAGGGGTGCTCAGGATAGGCTTCTCTGAAACGGTGACTCTTGAGCTTACCTAGATGATGAGGTGGAGTCAGACCCGTGAATATCAGGGAGAAGGCTGTGCCAGGCAGAGGACCAGGCTGTGCAAAGGCCCTTAGGTAGAAACCAGCTCGGAGGGCGCCTTGAACAGAAAAGTGGCATGACAGCCAAGTTGTTGCTTGAAGGAGAAAGATGAGAGATAAGGGGATATCATGCAGTGTTTTAACCTCTCTATGCCTCAGTTTCCTCACCTGTAAACTGTAAAGTTGGGCTAATAATAATATCAACTTCATAGAGTTGCTGTAAAGGATTAAATGAAATGATACGTATATAGTGCATAGAAAAATACCTGGCACCTGATGCTCAGTAAGAGTGTGAACTATAATTAAGGTGAAGATTGTATTCTAAAGTGCAGTGGGAAAGTTTTGGGTGGTTTTCAGTGGTTATCTCCACTGGTGTCTTCATGCTGGGCTCAAGGTGGATGGGAGTTTCCATGCTCCTTCTGGACATCCAGGGGTCAAGTTTTTTTTGGTGAAATCCCCAAAAACAAAAGAAAATGTTCAAAACATCACGTTATTTCTGCCAATCAATATATGTTTTATTTTTTAAACATGTATAAGATTTACATTTTAAAAAGTAGTATTGAAATATACCTAGAATATAGATGAATAAGATCTTGTAAGCTTCTGATTTATCCCCCTCTAGAAAGACTGCCAAATATTTGTACATAACTTGTCTATAGATCTTTCTGGAATACCTTTGGAGGTACATGAGAGAGATGACACTGAGTGGCTGTGCCTCGAGCTTTACGTAAACTGTGGTCTTCATTTTAGAATGCACGTTCCCGAAGGTTTGTTTGTGGAAGAGGGAAATTGTAGAAGATTAGAATGATGGCTTAAAAAAAAATCACATGTGCTGCAAACACAGTTCTTTTTGATCCAAGTAGTAAATGATGTGTTTGGGGAGGAAAAGCTGCAGACACAAAGGAGCATTCCCATTCCTGCAGAAACGCACTCCTCCACACAGAAGCTGGCCTCCTATTTTCATTTCGCTCATAGTGTCCTAAAAATGCAAACCATCAGCTTAAAATGCAGTTCCTCTGTCCTCTGGCAGGAGCCCCGGCATCGAGAGCCTTGGCATGTTTGCCTGTGACAGTGAGGACATCCCAGGAGCTGTGGGGTGAGTTGAGGTCACTGTGGAAGCTCTAGGTTTTGGCCCACACAGGACTTTGCTGTTGATAGGAAAAAACACAAACATCGAATTGTTTTTCTGCAGGCAGATAATGAATACCCAAGTCAATATAATCTCACAAAACAGTAGCTTCATCTGATTGCCACCAAAAAAGCACCTTGAGTTTCTGCGTTAAGTGTTAGCATTTACAGGAGATTTGAAATATAAAGTTTCCAAAAAGATATTCATCTTCTTTTTGCAAAGAATGGCTTAGAAAAGAGAGTGGCCTTTTGGAGCTCCGCTGCCAGGCAAGGCAGAATATATTAGAATGAAAGAGGTAGAGTCAGCAGTAGGTATATTGTCTGTGATTTGTGCAAGGAAGCGGTGATTCATTGAGACCTAATGGGTTATTCATTTAACAAATATTTTTAATGTTAAGCTTCAACTTGGGGCCATGTCAGATCCTGGTGATGCAACAGTGAACAAGGCAGGAAGGATCCTTGCCTTCTCGAGGTTGAGCTTTATAACATACAGTGAGTGAGTGAGTGGGCTGAGCCTGCCCGTGCTCACAGACCTGAGGGGTGCACTGCTAATTGGACAGAGCCCACCTTGGGGTTTGGGGGTGTCTAGGCATGTCTCCAGGAGGAAGTGACCTTGAAACTGAGACCCTAAGCATGAGTGAGAGAAAGGCAGAAGTGGGAACATGTTCCAGGTGGAAGGAATAGCTTGTGAAGGTCCTATGTATTTTTATTTTTCCTTCTTCTCTTCTTCCTCAGCCAGAAAATTCAAGGATGCCCAGGTTGTGGAGTTATATGTACAACATTATCCCATTTTCCTTTTTTTTTTTAAACAGGGTCTCTCTGTCCTCCAGGCTAGAGTGCAGTGGTGTGATCATGGCTCACTGCAGCTTTGATGTCCCAGGCTCAAGTAATCCTCACACTTCAGCCTCCTAAGTAGCTGGGACTACAGGCATGCACCACCACATCCAGCTAAATTTTTAAATTTTTTGTAGAGACACGATGTCCCTATGTTGCCCAGGCTGGTCTTGAACTCCTGGACTCAAGCGATCCTCCTGCCTTGGCCTCCCAAAGCATTAAGATTACAAGCATGTATACATAATGTATACACAAATATTTATGTGTATAGATATACATGTTTATGTGTGTGTATATATATACTCACATACATATATATATAAAAAATATATATACACACACACACACACACACAAATATTTAGATCAGCATGGAAGGAAACCCACTAAATTTGTAACAGTGGTTGCTTCTGAGGAAGGAGGAGGAAATGGGGCCTGGGATGAAGACAAAGGAAATCTTATTTTTATCTGACATGTTTTATTTACTTCATTAAAGGAGACTTTAAAAATATATTAACAAAATGTTAACAAAAGTCAATTTCATGTTTGGTATCCAGGTGTTAAATTATTCTGTGTATCTTTGTTTTTTTTTTTTTTTTTTTTTTTTTTTTTTTCTTAACAAAGAAAATTCAAGGATACGAACTGTAGATTCTCCAAGTGGAAAGGCCATCTTCAGAGAATATTCTTTCTAAAGTCCTTTAGAATGACAATCAGGAGCTCTTATCAAAGCTTGCTTCAGAGGGCATCAGACAATCTTGATCACTGGTATAAAAATGAAGAACAGATGTTGTGTTATACTGAAAAGGTTCACAGCAGTATGCATCTCATTTGCAATAGAATTTCTCTCTGGCCTTCAGTGCAAGATGACATTTGTCTCTGATTATAGGAGACTCACACGGGTACAGATTACCTCTGCATCCTTCTTTCAAAAGAAACTTTGCCGGGGTTGTTCGGGTCAGCATGTGTTCAAAATTGCAATGATGTAACCCAGTTTCTATTGATGATCATATCTGTGTCTCATTCTCAAATTTTCATTGCCATGGGAACAGGTACAAAACTTTTCGGAACAAATGATTTATTTTATTGAGAATGAGCATCCAAGTCCTGTAGTTAATTTCAACACCTGTCTATAGGAGAGAGTCGACAGAATTGTCTAAATAGTGTCAGAGGACTAAGAACCTGCCAGTGAAACATGATTATATCTCCCTGTTCCTCTGCTCATTGAAATCGTCTAAAGCCTCCAGGACAGTCTTCCTCACTTCTTGCAAATTTTAACTCCTGGTTCACTGTCACTGTCTTCAACACTCTTCCTTGTCCTAATCCACTATAATTTCAGTATCTATATGGGTGATCTTCTCAGGTCTTTAACCTCCTCTCCGCCAAAGAACGTATCCTCCATAATTCCTCAGCCTCCCACCTCCACTGTTATTTTGTCCTTACTCCACCACAGTCTTGGTTGTTACTGTCCTCACCCCACTGGGTCCTGATTTCCATCCTAACCCAGTTTGGATTGCATGGCACGTCATTAGGGTCATTCTCTTGCCTATGTCTTCAACTCCCTTGTCCCTCTGTCCCGCCATATCCTCACTTGGCAAAGCTCACCACTCTCCCCTACTGCTTACATCCAACTCTCCACCTGCCCTGTACCTCCGCCCACGGAGCTGAATGTGGCTGGGGAAGAAGACCACGAACAAACAAAAACTAATACCTCCGCCGTGCAGAGAAGTCTTAATTTTAATTCATTTACTTCAAGTGGGCCCCCAGCAGTCCTGGTACTCCTGCTGCATTTCCTTAATCCGTTTCCTCACTTTCTCTTCTGTTATCAGATTCCCAGTAGCTCCTCTCTCTTCCACATTTGCTGCTGATGACCTTGTTTTCTATTTCACTAAGAAAAGCAATCCAGAAAAAAAATTCTATATGCTTTCACCACTTCATTTACTGACCTACCTACATCTGCCTTCCCTCCTCTCACTGGGCAAAACTGTCCATGCTCCTATTAAGGCCAACTCCACAGCTGTTCCTTCTGTAGATCAGATCCCTCTTTGCCTGCTCAAGGACATCTCTTAAGCAATCCTCCCTCTCTTTTGCTTCATCAGTTTTGCTCTCTCTACAGAATCCTTCCCATTAGCATGCAAACATGCCTTAGGAAGCACCCATTGCAAAAACCCTGCCTAGACCCCATATCCCCTTCCGGCTATCCCCATATTACTCTGTTCATCTTTACAGCAAAACTCCTTCAAAAGCTTGTCTATATTTATTGTCACCATTTCCTCTCACCCCATTTTCTCATGATCCTTCTCTTATCCAGTGTTCTCCCCATGGTGCCACCAAAACAGCTTTGTCAGCATTACCAGTGACTTCTGGTTGATCAACTTCTGTGTTGCTGAATCCGCTGGTCTTTCTCAGCAGCAGTGCTTAACTCAGTTGCCCATTCATTCCTCCTTGACGTACTCTCTTCGCCTGGCTTCCGGACGCCACACGCTTTGGTTGCCTCCTACTTGCTGACTCTGTCTCTATTGTGGTTTGACCTCTTCACAGACTTGATGACATTGGAGTGTTCCAGGCCTCTATACTTAGACCTCTTCCTTTTTTTCTATCCACATTCACTCTGGGAGTGACTTCACCAAGTTTCATAGCTTTGAGTTACTTAACCCCCTATACATTTACACAAATAGTCACTGTTCATGCAAGAAAAAAACAAATTAGTTTGAGATTCTTTTCATGGCTAGGACTTTTTCAGTGATTCATAGAGAGCCTGCTTATATTTAAGATTACAGATGTGGCATCGTATTTTGATAACTTTCTGATCATTGTACAAATAGAGGTTGTGCGCAAAACAATAAACAAAGCAAAAGACAGGAAGTTCTACAAGAGACATCTTGGTGATAATGTTTAAAATTTAATTTGTTCTTTATGCTATTAGCTTCTTAAGCTGTTGTAAGTTCTTTGGAACTCTGATATTCACACCACTGAGATAAGCTTCTAGGAATTAGAATGCAACCATGGCAAAGCCAAACATGTCCCTTTTGGGGACTATGCCATTACAGTTTCTACCATGAGGTGTGTAGATGTGTTTGACACAAAAATTAGCACTGAAAACTCTTCATCTTACCGTAGGAAAATAAAATGTATGACACTGCACTTACCAACATGGGGAAGCCACGTTGATGTCAAAGCATCTATTGACCCTTGAGTCTGAAATAGTTAATTAAGATGAATATAAACCAACCACTTTTGATTGTGTGTGTTTGGATTTTTCAGTTTGGTTTTTTTAATGACTGAGTTTTGTTATATGTAAGTTTTTACAGAATGGAATTCTCCACTATTAAGTGGAGACCTCATCTGATTAAAGGAGTAAAACAATTATGATCAAGACTTTATGACTGAACAACTTGAATGAAAAAGTTAAAAGGTGGTGTGAACTGGGAAAGAAATGGGGCTTTTGTAACCTAAGAATCCTACCAAATGCTTTTATAGCCATTTTTTTTCTACCTACTCAGGGAATAAGGAAGGAACCATCATTAAGAATTTTATGGGGAAATTATGACGAATAAAATATGAGAAAATGAAAGCTTATCTTTTTCTTTATTAGTGCCTTGTGTTTCAAGGCTTCCTGACATATAAAGTCTTCACCTGGAAAACAAGTGAACACAAAACTCAGTGACATTCAGAAGAGATGATTCAATTACTCAGTTCGTTTATTCAGTATAGTTAGTTCATCTGGATGTTTCAGGACCCAAAGTGAATTACCTATAAATTAACTACACAATTGCCAAATAAATTCTTTATTTTGAACTTCATAGAAACATTCTATACACAGGCATTGAGTGTGTTCTACTGTATTATTTGTAAGAAATGATATTTTAAAATGTTTCTTTGCTAAGCAATATCTCTAGGTGCCATGGTGTTTTAGAATATGCAGATATATGCTAAGGTCCAATCAGGACTGGTATTCTTTCTATGCAATGACTCATCCATTAGTAAGACTGATCTAATATTTTGCAGCTTTGTTGAGGTAAGTTCTTAAGGAATAAGATTGTGAATCCTGGAGAATTGTGGAATTTGTCAAAAGAAAATAAGTACTTAAATTTTTTAGGAATGCAATATGCTAGAAAACTTCCCTTGGGTTGGTTCAGATGTGAAAGAGGAAAAAGCATTATCTTGGATATTATACTTTAATATACACACTGAAGTAAGTGACTAGATGTCAAAGCCTCAGATATTGTTTTCATGACAGTTTTCTAATTGGCCCTTTTCTTGGCAGGTTCCCGAAGGAAAAGTAGTCGTTCTTAATTTCCGATTCATAGACCTTGAGAGTGACAACCTGTGCCGCTATGACTTTGTGGATGTGTACAATGGCCACGCCAATGGCCAGCGCATTGGCCGCTTCTGTGGCACTTTCCGGCCTGGAGCCCTTGTGTCCAGTAGCAACAAGATGATGGTGCAGATGATTTCTGACGCCAACACTGCTGGCAATGGCTTCATGGCCATGTTCTCCGCTGCTGAACCAAACGAAAGAGGTACTGTTTCCACATAATGGCAATAACAACAGTAATGTTGGTTCACTGTTCTTGGCACCTGATAGTTATTTACTCCTTTAAAGCTTAAGAGTAGTTCTCAAAGAGCTAGTGAATGCCATCAAACCATGACAAGACCAATAAAGAAAGAAATCAGCCTTTAAAGTCCACATGCATTCTTGTAAAAAATCAAATATAGAAATTCATAGAGTAAAAATGTGGAGCTTGCATACATAAGCACACATGCAAATGTACAAACACACTCCTTCACCACTCCATAGTCCCTTCTCCAGAAATAGCCATGGCCAGTGGTTCCCATACCTTTCTATGTGTGCTTACTTTTATTTGAGTGCTTGTACAATAGCTTTTAAAAAATAAAAGTGGAGGCCAGGCGTGGTGACTCATGTCCCACGACTCAATCGTAGTCTCAATCCCAACTCAATCCCAACACTGGGGGACCAAGGGCAGGTGGGTCTCTTGAGCTCAGGAGTTCAAGACCAGCCTGGGCAAAATGGTGAAACCCCATCTCTACAAAAAATACAAAAATTATCTGGGTGTGGTAGCACACACCTGTTGTCCCAGCTACTCAGGAGGCTGAGGTAGGAGAATCACCTGAGCCCAGGGACTTCACGGCTGCAGTGAGCCGTGATCATGCCACTGTGCTGCAGCCTGGGTGGCAGAGTGAGACCCTGTCTCAACAACAAATATGTGTATATATATATATACACACACACACACACACACACACACACACATGCTTATTTATATGGAGACATACATTCATATTATTTTACAGCCTTTTCTTTTTACTTAACGCTAGGTCTTAGGATATTTTCATGTTAGTACATGTCTCCTAAGGGTAGAAATCTCTACTTTTGAAAGATCACTGCAGTGGGCAATATTTGTATGTTTTCAGCCAAAGAGCAGTCCATAATCTGCTTTTGGATTGGACTGTAGTGCCGCATTTTTCTTGAAAGGTCAGAGGACAGCATCGGGCTGCAAGAGTAGCCAGAATGTTGGGGAAGAAATCCAGGCAGGGAGCTACAGAATTGAGGTGCAAAATATTCATATAAAATCTACTGAAATCTTTGACAGCTAGACTCTACATGTGTGGAGGAGAGCCCAGTTGGCCTGGCACAAAAGCATCAGCTGAAAAATGAAAGAACTGAAGAGAGATTACAGCTGCTGCCTGCTGCCAGGGAAACAGACTTTAAGTTTGAGTTTAGCCAAGTTAAATGCCTGCTAAAACAAAATCATTTTTATCAGAACACAACAGACTCTAGAGTATAATGTATCATGCATAATGTCCAGTCTATAGTTATGTAATGAAACAGGAAAAGTGTGTCCCTATTCAAGGACAAACGCAGTCAATAAGAACTGATCCCAAGGTAACTCAGATGTTGCAATTAGCAAACAAGTACTTTAAAGCTGCTATTACAAGTTTGTTTCAGGATTTATAAAGGGAAATATGTGCATAATAAATAAACAAATTGAGAATCTCAGAAGAGAAACAGGGACTATTAAAAAATAGAGTAATTCTAGAGATAAAGGAAACAGGATCTGAAATTTTAAAATGTACCTGTTGTGCTCACAAGTAGATTGGAGTTGGCAGATGAACTTAAATACAAATCACTCAATCTAAAGAAAAAGGAAGAAGATTGAAGAAAAAGAGCTCGAGAAACCAGTGAGACAATATCAAGTGGTCTAACATCTGTAATTTTTATCCCAGAAGAAGAAAGTGATAATAAAGTAAAAAAAAATTTAAAGATATAATGACTTGACTCTGCTCAAATATAGTGGAGAACATCAACTTACAGAGTCACGAGGGGCTGGACACGGTGGCTCATGCCTGTAATCCCAGCACCTTGGGAAGCCAAGGCAGGCAGAACACCTGAGATCAGGAGTTCGAGACCAGCCTGGCCAACATGGTGAAACCCCGTCTCTGCTAAAAAATGCAAAAAAAATAGCCAGGCATGGTCGCGTGCTCCTGTAATCCCAGCTACTTGGGAGGCTGAGGCAGGAGAATCGCTTGAACTCGGGAGGCAGAGGTTGCAGGGAGCCAGGATTGCACCACTGCACTCCAGCCCGGGCAACAGAGCAAGAATCCGTCTAAAAAATAAATAAAAATAAAAAAATAGAGAGCCAAATAGGAACAGCTCCAGTCTCCAATTCCCAGCGCGAGCGACACAGAACACCGGTGATTTCTGCATTTTCAACTGAGGTACTGGGTTCATCTCACTAGGGAGTGCCGGACAATCGGTGCTGGTCAGCTGCTGCAGCCCAACCAGCAAGAGCTGAAGCAGGGCGAGGCATCGCCTCACCTGGGAAGCGCAAGGGGAAAGGGAATCCCTTTTCCTAGCCAGGGGAACTGAGACACACAACACCTGGAAAATCGGGTAACTTCCACCCCAATACTGCGCTTTAAGCAAATAGGCACAACAGGAGATTATATCCCACACCTGGCCGGGAGGGTCCCACGCCCACGGAGCCTCCCTCATTGGTAGCACAGCAGTCTGCAATCTAACCACAAGGCAGCAGCGAGGCTGGGGGAGGGGCGCCCGCCATTGCTGAGGCTTAAGTAGGTAAACAAAGCTGCTGGGAAGCTCAAACTGGGTGGAGCTCACAGCAGCTCAAGGAAACCTGCCTGTCTCTGTAGACTCCACCTCTGGGGACAGGGCACAGATAAACAACAACAAAAGCAGCAGAAACCTCTGCAGACGCAAACGGCTCTGACAGCTTTGAAGAGAGCAGTGGATCTCCCAACACGGAGGTTGAGATCTGAGAAGGGACAGACTGCCTGCTCAAGTGGGTCCCTGACCCCTGAGTAGCCTAACTGGGAGACATCCCCCACTAGGGGCAGTCTGATACCCCACACCTCACAGGGTGGAGTACACCCCTGAGAGGAAGCTTCCAAAGCAAGAATCAGACAGGTACACTTGCTGTTCAGCAATATTCTATCTTCTGCAGCCTCTGCTGCTGACACCCAGGCAAACAGGGTCTGGAGTGGACCTCAAGCAATCTCCAACAGACCTACAGCCGAGGGTCCTGACTGTTAGAAGGAAAACTATCAAACAGGAAGGACACCTACACCAAAACCCCATCAGTACGTCACCATCATCATCAAAGACCAGAGGCAGATAAAACCACAAAGATGGGGAAAAAGCAGGGCAAAAAAGCTGGAAATTCAAAAAATAAGAGCACATCTCCCCCAGCAAAGGAGCGCAGCTCATCACCAGCAACGGATCAAAGCTTGATGGAGAATGACTTTGACGAGATGAGAGAAGAAGGCTTCAGTCCATCAAACTTCTCAGAGCTAAAGGAGAAATTACGTACCAAGCACAAAGAAACTAAAAATCTTGAAAAAAAAGTGGAAGAATTGATGGCTAGAGTAATTAATGCAGAGAAGGTCATAAATGAAATGAAAGAGATGAAAACCATGACACGAGAAATACGTGACAAATGCACAAGCTTCAGTAACCGACTCGATCAACTGGAAGAAAGAGTATCAGCGATTGAGGATCAAATGAATGAAATGAAGCGAGAAGAGAAACCAAAAGAAAAAAGAAGAAAAAGAAATGAACAAAGCCTGCAAGAAGTATGGGATTATGTAAAAAGACCAAATCTACGTCTGATTGGGGTGCCTGAAAGTGAGGGGGAAAATGGAACCAAGTTGGAAAACACTCTTCAGGATATCATCCNACCCCACAGAAATACAAACTACCATCAGAGAATACTATAAACACCTCTACGCAAATAAACTGGAAAATCTAGAAGAAATGGATAATTTCCTGGACACTTACACTCTCCCAAGACTAAACCAGGAAGAAGTTGAATCCCTGAATAGACCAATAGCAGGCTCTGAAATTGAGGCAATAATTAATAGCCTACCAATGAAAAAAAGTCCAGGACCAGATGGATTCACAGCTGAATTCTACCAGAGGTACAAGGAAGAGCTGGTACCATTCCTTCTGAAACTATTCCAATCAATAGAAAAAGAGGGAATCCTCCCTAACTCATTTTATGAGGCCAACATCATCCTGATACCAAAGCCTGGCAGAGACACAACAAAAAAAGAGAATTTTAGGCCAACATCCCAGATGAACATCGATGCAAAAATCCTCAATAAAATACTGGCAAACCGGATTCAGCAGCACATCAAAAAGCTTATCCACCATGATCAAGTGGGCTTCATCCCTGGGATGCAAGGCTGGTTCAACATTCGCAAATCAATAAACATAATCCAGCATATAAAGAGAACCAAAGACAAGAACCACATGATTATCTCAATAGATGCAGAAAAGGCTTTTGACAAAATTCAACAGCTCTTCGTGCTAAAAACGCTCAATAAATTCGGTATTGATGGAACGTACCTCAAAATAATAAGAGCTATTTATGACAAACCCACAGCCAATATCATACTGAATGGGCAAAAACTGGAAAAATTCCCTTTGAAAACGGGCACAAGACAGGGATGCCCTCTCTCACCACTCCTATTCAACATAGTGTTGGAAGTTCTGGCTAGGGCAGTCAGGCAAGAGAAAGAAATCAAGGGTATTCAGTTAGGAAAAGAAGTCAAATTGTCCCTGTTTGCAGATGACATGATTGTATATTTAGAAAACCCCATTGTCTCAGCCCAAAATCTCCTTAAGCTGATAAGCAACTTCAGCAAAGTCTCAGGATACAAAATTAA